>NC_084986.1:22647171-22922171 GCF_963691925.1 Scomber scombrus | reverse complement strand
GCCATAATCCTCTAATATATATTTTCTCAAAATGGATTAAAAGCAGAAATGTTATGCTGGGTCCACAAAAAAAGAAAGTTTATTTTCAAATTTTAACCCCTTTAAATTTGACTAAACCACATGGACACAAAAAAGCATCATTGACCTGTATACACATATCTTAGTTTAGTTTAGTAGCTTTATTGTCATTATATTGAGGGTCAGACAACAATATAACACAATTTAGATAGCACTCCCTAAGCCATAACAACATTTAAGACAATTAAAATCAATTTAAGACATAAATAAAACATTGATAATCTATAAGAGCAATACAGTGCACTGTGCAATATAAAAAGGTGCAAACAGTAGCAATGCTTGTTGTAACAGTAGGCAACACTCCAGCGAGTGTGTGTGGGTGAGTGGGATGAGGGGATCAGGCCATGTTCATTAGTTTAACAGCTTGGGGGAAGAAGCTGTTTTTCAGTCTTGTAGTGTGTGACTGAATTGCCCTGTATCGTCTGCCAGAGGGAAGTAGTTGGAAGTGGTGGTGGCCAGGATGTGTTGGGTCACCAATGATGTTTAAGGCCCTGCCCTGACAGCGGGATTGGTAAATGTCCAAGATTGCAGGAAGCTTGATGAGTATTTGCAGAGCCCTCTGGTCATTGTTGGTGCAGCTGGTAAACCACGCTGTGATGCAGTATGTGATGATACTCTCCACAGTGCACCAGTAGAAGTTAACCAGCAGGTTCTGTGGCAGAGCGGCCTTCCTCAGCTTCCGCAGGAAGAAGATACGCTGCTGTGCCTTCCCAATGATGGTGAATGTATGCAAGGCCCAAGAGAGGTCCTCAGAAATGTCAAACTGGAGACACTCTCCACTGCTTCACCGTTAATGAACACTGGCTTTTGATTGGTTCTCCTCTCTTTCCCACCTACATCTCTAGAAGCTTCTACTCATCCTCTTAGCATTCAGCAGGCTGTTGTGTGTATCTGGAATAAGTTATGTTCTGCAGGGTTGTCTTTAATGAAATCATGCATATTTAGTATCTAGTATCTATTTTTTCTAATTCTGTCTTTTCAGATTTCTGCTAGATTTTAGCATGCTACACACATACAGGCAGTAGGCAGTTCAGGACCTCTTCTACTACTACTGGAATAACTATCAATTCTATTGTTACTAATGCTCTCTGATCTGATGCTCCCCCCACTATTGGCATTAGTGGCATCTGATCATTTGCACAACATTCTGAAAATGCTGACTGTAAACTGTTCATTCTTTACAAAACTACTTCCCTCACTTTTTTAGTGTACAACCAAGTAAACTATAACACATTATACTCCTTAGAGGAGAGTCAAAGTGTGCACACTGATTGCACTGTATGCTTCATTGCATTGAACCTATAAAAACACACATAAGAGTTACAGCCCTTGGAGAGACATGAGCAGTGGGGTGAAGCTAGGAGGATGATATGACATAAGTTATTTGGCCTTTAGGTATGGATGAAAAAAAATATTGTAAAACTACTTTAAACACATTGTTTGTTGAGTGCCTCTGATGAATGGTTCTTCCTAGTTGCTGATTTTGACAGACTTAATCGATTAAAAACGGTGTAAAAGGTTCAACTCAAAAAATGATTCTAAAACCGGGTCACTTCTAAATCAACTTCAATGTGTTTTTACATTCAGTGCATTTAAAAACAATTAAAAACTATGCTCCTGGCGTCCTCTATGTTCTCTTTTTGTGTGTCATCAAAATGATCATGTGATATCTTGGTTATCTCTGTGTGTTTTGTAGAACCTTAAATAAATCAAATCAAATAATACTCACATTGTTATTAAACTAGAAATACCACCTCACAGTTGTGTTTCTCCACCAACCAGTCAAGATGCAGTTTGCGTCTGGGTTTTTTTTCCAGACTCCTGAGATATCATATTCATGAGAATGGAACAGATGTGACATCACAGTGACCTTGACCTTTGACCACCAAAATCTAATCAGTTCATTCTTCAGTCCAGGTGGACATTTGTGCCAAATTTGAAGAAATTCCCTCAAGGTGGGAAAGACAACGTGAAAACATGATGCCAACCATCACGACTGCTGCCAGACTGGGGTCATAAAAAGAAAATTACATTGACACTGTCTATTGTTATTTTTACATTCATTGCACAGTTTTTAAAAAACAGTTGACAACTTCTATTTGGTTGGCAAAAACACCTGTGTGGCAATCTCAATTCTTTTCAAAGGATTTCCAAATTAGAAAGCTATTTAGACACTAGAGGTTGCTTCTAGTTTGTTCATGTGTAAAAATGATGAGACAGCTCTAGCATTTGAATTGGAGAAGGAGGCTTTAAAATGGGATTCTCAGTGGAGTGCTAAACAAAATCCAGTAAGCATCTTCCAAAAATATATACAAATGTAAAAAAAAAAGCTAAAATTTACAAGTCAAGGAGGGAAAAACTCTGTGCTGAAATGTGATGAGATCTCTAGCAATTGTTCTCATCTTCATAATGTTGGTTAAATACAAAGTAAGTTTTGGAAGCAAATGAAGAACTTTGATGAAGCACTTGGACAATACACTGTTTTTATTCAGCATGATCCCTCTACACAAACAGGTGTTAAAGACATTTACGCCCCTCGTGCTCTCTTGTTGTGTATCATCTGTACACTGTACTGTATCTGCTTACAGGTCATACAATACTGACACAGCCAAACAAAGAATACTCAGTTTTCCCCAATTCACATCACATGATGATCATTACTCATTATTGATGAAAGGGAAACAGAGATGGTGAAGCCCAAGGCGTGAGATCGAAAGCTGTGCTCTTGTTGGTTGTAGAGTGATTTATACCCCGCCAGTGTTTGTATACAGTGTGTGTGTGTGTGTGTGTGTGTGTGTGTGTGTGTGTGTGTGCGTGTGCGTGTGCGTGTGCGTGTGTGCGTGTGTGTGTGTCTGCTGCCTCTTGACAGACCAGTTCCTCAGTGAAGAATGAAAGGCCTGAGACGTCATCAGTTCCCATATTGATTTTCCTGCTCACATGCTTAATTGAAGTTGTTGGGGTATACATAATTGAAGTTGGTTCTCTCAATCACTCTCTCTCTCTCTCTCTCTCTCTTTTTCTCAAACATTAAAAAAGAGAGAAGCCATACCTCTTCCTACTCACCACCCTTTTCTCATTTCTTTTCAAGAGACAAGTGTTAATGGGGAGGCCTGTGGCTACGCAGTTTTGATGGAGTAGTATGAGTGCATGTGCGTATGTGTGTGTGTGTCCCTCTCTTGTGCAAGACTGTGTGTATGTATGTGTAGTTTCTGAGTGAACCTATAGGAGAAGGTGGTGATGATGATGATAATATGTCGACCTCAAAAATATGCTTTTTTAAATACTTGAAATGCTTACATGAAAAACAACTCTCCTTTGAAAAATATATATATAGATATAGAAATTGAAAAGTGACATGTTTTTTCAGCCCAGTCCCCAGAATAAAATGTTGTTATTGTAGATTTCTGCAAACCAGCGATACATTGAATCTATACATTTCAATACATTTAATCCATATATGAACATTTCTACCATACATATCATGTCAATATTAAAGTGATGCAGTTCAGATGACATTTATATGAATTGACTTTGAGATGTTGTGACATTAGCAGCCGTCTTTTATTTTTTTATCCAAACAATGATGTTTCCCTATTTCTAACTTTAAGTGTTTTTTGTGCCCAAACCTAACCAGACTTTAACCACTGCGTCATCACATCATAAAACATAATTATTCAACTGATAATGGCTAACACTGAAATGTAGAGATTCAATGCAACAGTGGTTTGCAGAAATGTACAATTCCAATGTTTTATTCTGGCTATTGGGTTGGATAGTCATAGAATTTTACTCAAATTATTTTTATGTTTTTCATTTAGATGATGTGATTTAGGGCTGCAATAAAAATTCATTTTCATTATTGTTAATTAGCCAATTATTTCCTCGATTAACCTATTAACTGTATAATCTATCTATATTAGACAAATGTGATTAACATCTTCACATTGCTTATTTGTACGACTAACAGTCCAATTCTCAATTAAATGCCATTTACCGGTATATATGACACAAAGGAGCAAGTCTTGACATTTGAGAAGCTGGAAACATGACAAAAAAGTTGATTGTTTCCAATCAATTTTGACCAAACAATTAAAGATTGAAATCTTTCCCCTTTAGATTTAGTTTGTGCTGATGTTTGTGTCTGTCCTTCAACATTTTGGTACCATATTGGAAATATAGTAGAAGCTTTCACTCTAAAATGTAATCTCTTAGACTCAGTGTAATTTGTAGATCCATAAATAAAATCCAACAATTTACAAAGAAACTTTTAAAGAGATAGCGTATCTACTACTCATAACAACTATGTACTATATCCTGAATTTTTAATCCAAGATATTTTGGGACATTTAATTCAGATATAGGTCAATGGTGGGGTTTTTTGTGTCCATGTGGTTTTGTCAAATTTAAAGGGGTTAAAATTTGAAAATAAACATATAATAATAATAATAATAATAATAATAATAATAATAATAATAATAATAATAATAATAATAATAATAATAATAATAATAAACAAATAACTTGCACACATTCTTTTTTTTGTTGACCCAGCATAACATTTCTGCTTTTAATCCATTTTGAGAGAATATATAAAATGTCTAATTGGTGTAACCATAAAAACTTTTTGCCAAATAATTTAACTTGCTTAAAAATGCCAAATTCTCAATAAAACACCATATCAACTAATTTGGCATGATCTTACATTATAACTTTTATACATAAAGGTAATGGAATACAATTGTTCTAAATATTAAAATGTATTTAAAAACCTTTATTTGTCAGTGACCCGTATACAGTATTTATAAGGTCATGGTCAAGTGCTTCTTTTTTCATACAGCCTTTGGTTACTGTTTTATAGTCTTAAATTGCTTCAGAGAAGACAATGATAAATTAAGATGACACTGTCCAAGTTAAGACATTGTTAACACAAACAAGAAAAACCTCCCATTAAAACCTCGATAGACACAGCATTGGTCAGAGAGTACAACCCGGTGATGAATCGATACGTTTAAATATTTCATAGTGCATGAAGAATCACAACTGAGATAAGGAAAAAACAACATAATTAAACGAGTAGTCACTTGTATAATTAAACAGAAGAAAGTGAGCAATAACTCTGTCAGGATCACAGTAAACTGGAAAATGTATTGCAAGAAGAAGTTAATTTATACAGATCATAAGTTATAGGAAACGTCAAAAGTGAAATTTTACTATAACAAGGAAGGAAAGCTGAAATGTGATCTGTCCACGGTGACGAAGTTTATAGGTCTGCATTTCTTATCTTGGTGGTTCTTATAATTGGTGGGTTTTCTATGTTGGAGCTGTTTCTCCTCCTCAGAACTTTCTTTTTCTTTGAGATACTTCTCTTCTCTACTGTACCTTCTGTTCCACTTTGATCTGTTTTCTTTCCCCCCTCTGGGAACTTACTCCCTCTTATTCAAATATCCTCTTCTGAATATTCCACAAAGATTTTTTTCCTTCTCTATAGTATCTGCTTTCTCTTTTAGCATTAACTTTCAATTTGTAGAGGACTTATTTCCTCGAAGATACTCTTTTATTCCCAGGTTTTGTCTTGGTAATTAGTAAATGTCCTCTCAGACCAAATAATGTTCTCCCCCAGTTCAGTTTAATTCTCTCTAATTGCCACACAGCCAAGTTGGCAGACTATATTAACTATAAAGTAATATTATGTTTCTAACCTCTTAATCGCTAGGAATCTGCTTGTTGCTACTTGCTCAGTCACGAGCTTGGTGTTTGACTTGTGTTTAGTTTAGCTAGAAATGGTTATGCTAGCTTACTAGCTGAGCGTCTTCTAAACAAAAAAGTATGTCAATGTGACTATGTTCTTGAGTGTTTAAATGCCCTGTGATATGTCTACTTATGCAAGGACAGTCTTGCCGCTGTGACAGGGACTCTAGGCTAACAGACTAACAACATTACTATAGAGCCATATAATTAATCGCCCAGTCACATTTGGAACAACTTGCAGGGTTAGTTGGTCATCCACTGTAGCTGGCAAGCTAGGGGGTAATGTAAGTGACGGTTAGCTTCATTCAGCATAAGTTCACAATTTGTGTCATAGCTCACAAAAGTTGAACTCGATGCAATAGATTTTCTTCGCATCGACAAGCAAATACACCAAGCTTTGGAGATTCCATTAACATTTTCTGATTTTATGATGAACTTGCTTTGAATTCTAGTATGACTGTGCTTTTAGACAGCCAGAGAAACTCAACACTTTCCTTTCATCACCTTGACAATTTTGTAATATCATGGACATATTCACGGACAAGGTGATTGAGTAGTTTTACTAACCTTGCCATGGAGATTGAGCTTCCTTGGTCTGTTACCTAAGATACAATAACTTGTGACGCTTAATTAGTCCTGGTCAGAATGACATAATGTAACTAAACAGGCCAACTGGAGGATAGCACCTAGTTACCATGGAGACGACTGAAACCTTTCCCCCGGATCATAAATTGAAAACGCTGCACGACTCTTTAATTTCTGTTGAGCCACACTATCAGAAGTGTGGAGCGACCTACCATTAATCAGCCTTTAGACCTCCTGCGAGTCTAATTCATTACAGCCCAGGAGACCATCATGATTACACGCGTGGATAGGTGTTGTTGCTACGCTTCTCATTTATTGATTTCTTAACAAGGATTGTAAAAAAAATGACGATCCAAAAAGTCACATGGGATCATACTGATGCTTTCTTTCATTTTTCTTCATTTTATTGCAAGCTGCAGCAACTAGACATTTCAAATTATCCAGTGATACTACCATGTACCCTTAATGTAATAGAGGTTCCCACCAGACCTAAGCCACATTAAACAGTCTGTAAAATCTGTATATACACCCCCTATCAGTCCATCCTGCCAACCCAAGGCAATCAACCTAGGAGAAACTGTGCTGACTGTGCTTAAAAAAACTAAAATTACAAACCTAGTAGACAAAATGTGTCTGGCCGAAAAGCAAAAATTCAAATACAGACTGGCCACGACAAGCAAAATAACCATTAGCTTAGATATATGGACAAAAAAGGGGCTGACAGCTTCCTTTTCTCGGAGTCAGTGCTTGTTATTTTAACTCCAAGGATAACTAAGCTCAATACATACTCATGACCTACACCAAATGGGTCACCGACACACCGCTGGGTCTATCGTCACTCTTGTGGATGAGTGTACAGAAAAGCAGGGGATCCCAAAAGAAAAAAAAAATCTTACCATTATTACTGATAATGGAAGCAGCATGGTTACCACTTTTCATTGCGACGGTGAAGAGGACACTAGTTCTGAGGAGGACAATTCCCAGGATAGTGATGAAGAATATCAGGGAGGACACGATGAAAGATCAGTCTATATGCATGGTGTTCATCATACATAGATATATATGTATTTTAGAATGCTTATACCTATGACCAAGTGCACAGTCCTCCCACATACTGTACCATGACCATCTGCAATCAACATGTTTCACACTTCTTACGTAATGTATACAATTAATTCTTCTTTGGGGATTAATGAAAGGCCTGTGTGTTCAACATTCCATTCGGTATGGAACCTTGTAGACGACCCCCTGCATGGTCCATACCCTTCACCTTGTGGTCACCGTGATCCAAAGAGAACACACAATCAAGCAACAGCTGCACAAAGTCTTTGGAGACTGTCCAACTAGATGGTCCGGTTCTAATTTAATGATCGCTTCAGCTGTTTCCTTGATGCCACAGCCAACAAGATCTCTCTATATCTCTGCTGCTGTGGCTGTATGTGTTGTTGACCACAGAGTATCAGTTGAAGCCCTTATTGAAAGGGATACTAAGGGAATTCAGATTCTTATAAAAAAAATAGTGAATACTACATTACACATAGTGTGCCAAGAAGAGGTGACTGATGACAAGGAAATAGAAACTGGGTATACAGAGGCTTCAGAGACAACCCATTTGCCAATACAAAGGATATTAAATAAAAGGAAGGGCTGACACTGAATAATCTGGCCTTGGACCTTCAGGCAATGCCAGGATTACAAGCCTTTTCCAAGCATGTCTTCAGTTTAACCGGTGACCTAAGTGTCCACCACAACAGAGCTAAGATATAAATAACGTGGTGGTGGCTACCTGAGATTGTTTCCGTTGTGGTTTTCTTTTCAGTTTTCATTTTCAACAACACAAAATGATTACACACACATACTTTAAATAGCTTGATAGACAGCAATTCTCGACCCATTCAACCTGTTTTTCATCAGATCATAAAAGAAAATGTTTTTTGGCTCGACCAGATTGACTTGACTTTTCAATATAATCTGATGGCTAAAAAAGACTAAAAAGTAAAGTTTAATAAACCCACAGTCAAATAACGTTTTCTTTGACTGAAACTACACTATAGTACGTAAGGTTTCTTAGATAAGACTAAAATGATTGGACTAAAATGTAACTAAAAAACAGGATGAGGGTGACTAAATATGATTAAAAAACACATAACAAGGACATTTACCTCAGGACTCTTAAAAAACTGACAAAATGAAGACTACTGGGAGGTATGCTAATAAGCTAACAATGCTAGCTAAAGAATGTAATCTAATGAGGTAGATAAACAATCAGGTGCACATTTAGTCAGCTCATTATTTTAAGTTGCAATACTGAACTCATGATCATGAGTTATTAAAGTGACCTGACCAACTATTTAGATGGAGGTAATTATACAAATGGGTTCATCTGATTAAACTGACTGAAATTTTACAGTGTAAGTACCATTTTCTGATATTTTACAGATTAAATTAATCACTTATTTGAAAAATGATTAAAAAAATTACCCAAAATGGAAATAATCATTAGTTTTAGCCCTACTTTTGATTGTGAATTTAATTATAACATCTGCACATATATATAAGATTGAATAAGAATGACATCTCAGAAACATCTGTGTTTGTAGAAAAATCTACAAACACCTTTAGCCTACAAACACATAGCCTTTAGAAAGATTTGATGCAAATATTCCAAAAAACATCTTTGATAATTACTTTACCATCCTGACAAGTAAAGGTCTATTGTGTTGGCGTGATTGAATGAAGAATGAATCTTTATTGTTTTTTACTTCCAGGGACAGACTGTGCTCAGGACCAGATTAATTGTTCCAAGTGTTAATTTTCTGCGCGCCCTCTGAACGCCACGTGTCTCCATTGATTAAAATAAGGCAGTGTTGTGTCGCCGCTCTTTGTACATCTAACAGGGTAATTGATGGGGCCGGTTATCTTGTCTTCTGCCCTCCGTTCCTTCTCATCCTTCCTTTTGTTTTTTTCTCTTTCCTTCTCTCCTAAACACTCCTGTTTGCCAGTGGCCTTGCTCCTAAATCATGCTGTTTGCAAGCTGTCTCCTCAGGCAAGAGTGTGTTGGGATGTGTGTGTGTTTGTGTGCTGGCATTTGTGTGGAAGCTCTCGATACACACTGCACTGTGTACCCATTTCACACGCTAACATTACTGCCTGCCAGTATTTTGGTTTGGTTTATTAATCCTGACTGTTATATAGGTCAATATAACATGTTACAAATAGGAAAATAATAAGGTGTTGGCGTTCCCTGCAGAGCTCCAGCAGCCGTACACTGTTTCTGATTTATTTACATGTGTCCTATAATTTCATGTAGACTGAGAATTTCTATAGGCGTGATCAGATGGGTGCTGGGGGACTTCAGCTTTTGACATTTTTGTCACATGTGCCCTTTTCAAATTTGAGCAGCTGCAGCACAGAAGCTTCAGATTATTTTGAAGAAAGAGCTAAAAGAAGGTTGTAACTATTCTCAGGAGTTTTTTTTCTCTTGCATTGATTCTTTTATACACCCAACTCCACCCCAGTGTACTCCATGTACATTGTTTCATTTGAGCTTGTGCGATGATGTTGTAGTGTATGTTTTAATGTATTTCATTATTTTTTTAAGAATAAATGAATACATTTTTTTATTTCTGTGCCATACTGTTAAAAATGAACCATCATGGGATTACATGACACGCAATAACACAACATAATAATAACAACTTCATGTTCCAAACAGAAATAAAGCATTGCTGCAAACCACAGATTGTATGTAGTCTGGGGAAAACGTGCTTTACACAGAAAACTATCAAAAACAACACAAATTATATAAAACATGTTTTCTTAATGACCAGGGATACGTCCGAACACTCATGCAAGTGTTTTCATAATTTCAACATCTTCCAAAAGGAAGTAGTCATTTGAAGTTTTTACACATAATTTCTTTTTGCAATTATAATACAAAGGCCAAAACAAAATGCGGCTAATTTCCTGCTTCATTTAACTCGCACAACTGGCAAAGCTGATCCTAACATAACATCCTGTTTCCATGCAATGGTGAGATACCACATCTCAGCTGGACCACAGAGATCTTTTCCTAAACTTACTTTCCATTAAACTGTTTGTTCCACGTTTTGGCTTATTTCAAGTCTCATTGAATCATTTATCTTTAGGCAAACAAAGAAGAAAATCTTTAATAACAACAATATCCTTTTTGTCTTGTGTGTGTTTGGTGACAAATTTCCTATTGGTGACGATAATGTTAAATCAGAGTTGAAGCAAAACCTTTTCAGTCACATCTGGTAAAAAGCAGCATTTTTTTTTTTACCAGAAGTAAGACTGAATGCTCCTGAAAATGTCAAATGGTGTAACCACGGTGTATTTAAGTGTACTTATACAAATATTTTTTAATTTTAATTTTTTTAATTAAATGGTTCCTAAAATGGGTCCACAAAAAAACATCATTGACCCATGTATGTGAAGCTCTTCAATTGGTTTGAATCCACAACCTAACAGGGGCACCAAAAGGGCATCAGACACATGTTTAACACCTATACCTTTGTTCACTTTGTTCACATTTCTACAAATCCAACAGTCATCTTAAGACTCCCCTGTGTTTACTGACTGGCAGGAGACATATTAATCCATTCTGCATCAATTTCCAATCTAACAGTTGAAACAGAGCTTTTGAGCTGTCTGTCTCAATGAGACAAATCATTGTGTTATTGTTACATCACTTCCCTGATGCAACCACAAAATTGGTGTTATACTTCTGTCTGATATTAACAAACAAGATTTCTTTCCCCACTCGTGTTCACAAGAAAGGCATCCCAATTTGAAATCAACAAGCGAAACAAAAAAAAGCTGCACTTTCATTTATATTGCATTGAACTCAATAATACATCAAACATATGGGTGTAAATTCACCCAAGATGTACCTCTGATCTCTCAAACAACCTTTGAAGCAATAGGGCAACAAAAGAACAAAGCGTATGCAGTGCATTTCCGTTCTGTGTTAGAATACATGAATACACTTTATTGGAAAACACAAATATGCATCTAGCAGGCCAGAGTGTAAAATTGTTGTCAAATGCTTTGTTTGGATGTTGGTGGAAGGAGGGAAAAACTAGGGAAGTTTTGTACCACCAAATAACGAAACATTATTGCCATTTTCATAGGCAGGGATTAAGTTTAGACCAAGACTAGAGTTGTCTTTATTCTAAGACTGGTCGTAATCTCTGTTTGAGAAACTGGATTTACATGTGGAAAGCAGCAATTATTGTTTTGGTGAGGGAAACAGAAATCTGGAGTCAGATGCGTAAATGATGTGTATGCACAAAAACCATGCATACACCGTTTCTTGCACATAAACTGGTAAAATATAACTTGTGTTCACCTCATACATTTTTCAGATCAGGTGTACATGTTTTTCTAAAGCGATCTAAGGGTGAAGAGATGAGATGGAGATGGAGATGAGACTATGGCTGAAAAGGTGGGACAAAACTTGGGAGAGTGAGCAACTCCTGAAGAATGCTGACTGCAGTGAGTGTCAAGGAGACGTGCCTGTGCACTGCCCCGCCACCAGCAGATGTTCAGCAGGAAAGAAGACCTACCTGCACAGATTAAACATGAGATGAAATCTTTTAGTAAAATAGTTTATGTTGATAACAAACGACACTGATTGTGTATTTTTTTCCCGCATTTCCACAGAGATTTGTAAAATGCCAATCAAAGTCACATTTAGAAACGTAACACTAATTAATTACTTAAATTAACATTTTGTTTTGCTCTTAATATTATTTTATCCTTGATTGTGTCACACCTTGTTAAGTCCATTTAGACATGATCGCTACAACCTAATCATTGATTACATTTGTGAGATATCACTGCTGACAATGCTTTACAGTCCATGTGATGAATTAATGATGTGGACGCTATAAAGAGCCTCACGGTAATGTGGTTATGTCAGCTGTTCTGTTGCTGGAGAACCTCACAGCACAATCGGTGAAACAGCATTTCTTCTTTCCTGTTTGTTTCATTGACATGTGTAGATTGGTGGCTCATTGTGGGAGTGGAAACGAAGCTCGTGCATGAACGCCCAATTATTCAATGACTGAGATTTATGAAATAGAACCATGCGTATGCACAACTTTAAAAATCCGATGAAAAGAATGTGTCTGTATATTTCTGACTTTGTGCATACACACAGTTTTAGTCAAGAATCCACACAGAGATTTCTGCATATGGCCTCTGGAGTCAGTTAGAACAACAGGTGTGAGTGTTATCAAGCTAAATAATTTTGGGATATAATGAAGATATGAAACACATGTTAATACCAGATGGAAGTGGCTCACAGTGCAAAATGCAAAATAGATTACAAATCAATCACTGAGTAAATAGCATACAGATGAATATGAAGACAAAGTGGAAGCACCAATGAGGCTATGGTGTGTAAAACAAGGAGGAATTAAATTTATTGCAAGAAAATGAGGGCTTGAAGGACATTCATTTCTCTAATACGTTTTTATTGGATTAAATTATGTACAATGGTGAGTAAAATGCCAGGTGAGAAGTAAACAAAATTGTAGTTGACTAGCTATCTGCTAAGTTAGCAGTAGCAGTTAGCTTGCCAGCTACAGAAGTTTACCAACTGGCCCAACATTTACTCAACATCACTTTCAATCTGGTGTTAATGTTGAGCATCGACATACATTCAGTACTTCCGCCTGATGACATTTCAATGTTGCTATCTGGCTTGTGAGTTATTGTCACTGTGTCCCAAACCTCCAGAACCAAATATTTTGCAAAGAAGCAAAGATTAATTTAGTCGTACCACTATCTGGTGTGACCAGGCCTCGGACAGCACATTAGTCACGCAGTGCCTGTCATACAGTATGTTAGGGTAATAGACAGTGAATGGGAGATACTCTGCAGGATGGATGACACTCTTCCTGTAATCCCTGATGTGAATTTGAAGAATTTAATAATCGGAATCAGCCTTTAAAGCCGCTACAAGAAACCCAGTGTAGCTATTCCTCGGGGCGGCCATCTAGGAGTAACAAGTTTCTCTCTATGTGTTCCATGTGCTTTTTACTTATTTATGAGCCAAGTCAAAGACAAATTTCCATCACTTTGTGGTGTAAAATAAAGTTAACCAAAAAAAAGCGTGAGTCTGAATCTAATCTCTTTGGGTGTTTGTTATTCAAAAATGAGAAGGACACAACAGGGCCAGCTGATGAATATTTTAAAACGCAACACAAAAAGTTTTAACCATCTACAAGAGCGGATGACATGTTTTGAGTAGTTTCACTACTTGATGCTCCTCTCAGCAGAGGGGCCAGTCACTTTTTCAGTAAGTTAAGTTTGCACAAAAGACAAATAAGACAACAAAATGGTACACACTGCATCAAAAATCATAGGCTAGGAGCTTCTGACTACTTGCTGAGATCTCCATTAGACATTAAAAGGACACAATAACCTTCATGACTCCTCTTGTTCTGCTAACCATCTTTTTTAACTTCCTACCCTCTTTAAAAAGACTTTAAAAAGCATCAGGACAAGCAGGTGCTGCATCAGCAATAACCAGAGGCTGTTTGTGCCCTTCCTAATTTACTTTACAGTACTTGAGTAAATCTACTTTACACCACTGCTTTTTTGTGATCAAATTTATATTAAAATCACTACAAAGACCTTTTAAAAGGTGTGGTACACCTTGGACCTATTACAGGGCTAACGTACAGTATACAGACACACAACCATTCACACTCACATTCACACCTATGGGCAATATAAAGTGACTAATTCACTTAAATTGCATGTTTTTGCTCTGTGGAAAGAAGCCAGAATATCCAGACAGAACCCTACACAGGCATGGGGAGAACATGCAAACTCTACACAGAAGATGAATAGTGAAATTGACTTCCAATGCCACGGGAATCCGAAAGAAATCCCACAGGATTCTCCCCAAAAATGACTCACACTCACTCCATACACACACACACACACACACGCACACATAGGCTACAGCAGACAGGATGAAACAGACATGTCTGCTTTCTTTTGTGCAATATTACTGTTATTTGAACATCCAGGAGCACCTGTTGTTAGTATGATTCCCATCCTGCCTGCTCCTGTTTGCTTTCGTCCTGTCTCATCACAATCACATGAATAGTAAAATTGACTCCCATCCAGCGGGTATCCCAGAGGAATCCGGTGAACCGGACCCACAGGATTCCTGAAATAATGTCAGCCTCTAATCCAGAGGTCTGTTGCATCCAATAAACAGCCAGGTGGTTTAGCTGTGAGTTTAGCTTCAGGCTAACAACAGTACAAGCCGCAAGCCAATCTGTCTGCATGCTTAAGTATTTAACGACAAGTGTTGAGTAAAACATAAAAATTACATAAACTTGCCTTGGGCGACATAATGCTATAAGCGCACTTTGTTATGCCTTGGAGTTGTATATATATTTGTGTGTGTGTGTGTGTGTGTGTGCGTGTGTGTGTGTGTGTGTGTGTGTGTGTGCGAGCGCCACAGGCTTCACTGGCAGACTCTGGTCTTTGATATGCCTGCCATTCACCAGGGAAGAACTTTAATATTCAAACACACACACACACACACACACACACACACACACACACACACACACACACACACACAATCATGAACAAGGTGGTGGGCGGCCTTTTCATACGCTGCCTCTGGCTTCAACAGTGACAGTGTCCCACAGGGCCAGACGGGGAGAGAATCACATTCTCTTGGAAAGGCGCCCGCTAACAGAAATCAGTGTCTCAGCGTCAAATGTAGAAGCGATTCACCTTCTTTCATTTCGCTTATAAAAACAGCATTGTGGTTTAACTTGAAATGCTCACTGCAGCTGGAGTATGATGTGCCCATTTCTTACCGGGGGCATGGAGGCATTGAGAGTGACTACTATGCACCAACCATTAATGTCACAATCCCAACCACAACTTGGGACAGTTTTATCAAAAACATATCTGCAATTGTCCCCTACCCTTAACCCTGTGGTAAATATTGTAGCCATGACAACAATATTGGATTAACTTTCGGAAGTAATCAGTTTAACCCACAAACCACATTAATCCACTTTCCCTAAACCTAAAAAAGTGTTTTTCTGTCTACACAGCACATTTACATCATGGCTCAGGAGGTAGAGCAGGTTGTCCATTAACTGGAAGATCCGCTGTCCCTGCTACTCCAATCTGTATATTGATGTGTCCTCGAGCAAGATACTTAACCTCAAATTGCTCCCAATGGCTGTGGTAACAGTGTATAAATGTGTGTATGAGTGGGTGAATGTGACATGTGTAAACATCATTATTTTCAACAATGGCGGCAATGTAATGTCATTCTAGAGTTACATGGTTAAACGGCGTATTTGGTCTTTTACGTTTAACCTGCTTTGAACAGAGCTGCTCTTACGCTGCCACTTCTCAAGTAGAATATATTTATGGAGACGACTAGATGCCCTTTCTGGTTTTAAGTTTCAAGCCTGTTTCACTCCTCGCCACAGCCAGCATCACTGTGTGTGGGGGGGGGATTGACGGGATCCTGGAGGACACCTGTACATCACTGCAGCGAGGTGAGATAGTTCAACCCACCGGAGGTCATCAAAAACATATATTCAGGAGGTGTTACTCTGAACTGAGTGTGACCCTGTGTGTAAAAGGTGAATTCTGGCAGCTGTACAACAAAGAAAAAGGAATTTAAGTACCTTTTTTTTTTTTAGCTACATCTGCTTTGCATGATGAGCCTGCTTTCAGGTCAGAGTTCTGCCTTATTGTGTTTGAGAAAAATCTCATTTCCGACAGCTGCTCTGTTTTGAATACAAGCACTTCAGACAGTCTGCACACTCCACTTCATTATATGTTATGTATCAGCAATATAAATGATTTGCATTGGTGTATATTTGTTTCGTGTTTCCTTAAATGTCTCGGTGTGCCTTCTTTTTCTTTACATATTAGTGTTTATTTTTTATCTTGGTCATGTGAAAAAATGTGTGTATTTTGATTATTTCTATGTGTATGTATATTAACATTGTATAAGCCCACAGAATTTGTTTGTATATGGCGCCTGTGTATTTTTGCTTATACATGTTGATATTCCTAAGTATTTCTTGCTCTCTCTCTCTCTCTCTCTCTCTCTTTCTGTGTGTGTGTGTGTGTGTGTGTGTGTGTGTGTGTGTGTGTGTGTGTGTGTGTGTGTGTGTGTGTGTGTGTGTGTGTGTGTGTGTTTTCCATTTGGCCTGCCGCCAGCAGTTCACTTGACTGGTCTGAAGTGAAACAAGGAGACAAGCGGAGCATGCTGGTGGCAACATTCAGCTGTCACTCTCAATATCCCCGTCACACACACACACACACACACACACACACACACACACACACACACACACAAACAACACACACAGTCCTCACACACACACGCTCATTTGCACACACACTGAGAACAGCTCTCCTATTTATCACACACAATGCTCTGCCTAATTAGGGTTGTAATGTGAACAAAGGCAGCAGTCCTATCTGCCACAGCAGACCTCTGAGCACTCAAGTTCAGACAGGAAACCTCTCAGTGATGTCATGTGGGGTCCTTCACCGGTCTCTCACACACACACACACACGCACACACACACACACACACACACACACACACACACACACACACACACACACACACACACACACACACACACACACACTCACACACACTTTGGCATATACATAAGCACAGTGGGTTTTAATGACAGAGATGACACTTTCAGGGACCTCAAATTCACGTGACTCCTAAATATGCCATGGCCTGTTCACACACAGATGTGTCGCTCTGGATAAATGCTTCTAAGCTTTATATAGCTCAGAAGAATGACGGCGGTTCACATTTTCTTTCTCCATCATCTCCCTCGCTTGTGGCAGCATTGTTAGTGCACATAGGGCCTGATTTACTAAGATCTAAAAAGGTCTAACACAGAATAGGGTCATCATTTCTTCCTTATGCTTTTATAAACTGAACAGGGTCAGTTTTGACCCAGGAGGACAAAAGTTGCACAGTCGACGGGAAGACAACAACAGAGTTTATTTATACAATATTTTTATTGAGTGGGACTCATTCTCCAGTAAAATCCTGGTTGCTGCTCAGATTCTTTAACACTCCCTTAAAGAGCAGAACCTGTTCCAATAAATCCAACTAACCATTTGCTATAAAACATCAATTTCTTTATGAAAGCACCTCTGACTGAACTCCTGGCCACTGGTCATTTTATTATACATATGCCTCATTTCATTCATCTGGGTATTTGCCTAAGGAAGATCTGTTATTCCAGCAGCTATCCTGCAGATGTTTTGAGAATGTGTATATGGTTGCTTTGCTTCCAGTATGCATCCTAATGTGCACCAATGTTCCGTGCACTTTCTCTGTAACTTTCCTCGCTCTCTGTAACCTAGTAGCAGCTATTGTTATAAACTTTATATTGATTTATGAGTGCATTGTCATCCAGCGAGGTGCCATCATTTTTATACCTTCCTGATGGTGAAAAATGGAAAAGTAACCGCAGTAACTTCAGTAAGTTAATAATGTGTTTTATAGTGACCGCCTTTATGTGTGTGTGAATGCCAGTAGATGAATCTAAATGCAATCTCTGGCTTTGTTTATGTGATATAAGATGTCCCTGCAGCAGCTATGTAGCATGGAGAACTGTTTACTGTAAGTTCCTAATAAACCAGTGATGGGACGAGCTTGGTTAACTTCTTGGCTCACGCTTGTTCACACACACGCACACACACACATAGAGAGATAGGACACACACATAGAAACACACATTTTTCTCTGTCTTTCTCTTTCACTCTCACACACACACACACATATATACACACACAGGCGCGTCCCTGTCCTCCTGCCAGTAATGAAGCAGATAATAAGCTGCTTCACGCTCTGCTGTAGCAAAACCAAAATCAAAACACTGTTGATTTAAGAATCAAAATGCGTACACTCATGGGTTTTTCATCTTCCATGCTCTGTGGCAGTGATGAGGTAGGGCTCGAGTGTGTGTGTGTGTGTGTGTGTGTGTGTGTGTGTGTGTGTGTGTGTGTCTTTTTCAAGCTGTATATCAAAAGCCTGAGGAGCAGGCAGTGGGTTTTTCTAGGCGGCGTTGAGAATCCATTCCTCGTGCCTCCCGCCTCATTTTGGCTCTCTATATTTCCAAGAAATGATTTTCTGACTTTGACAGTATGTCGTCACTGAGTTTTCTTTTCTTTTTTCTTTTTTCTAATTTTCTGAACTTGTGAAAAAAAGAGAAGAGGAGAAAACAAACCAGGCAAACAAGCTGATATTAAAAGGAGACTCACAGAAATGAAGTATGAATGAAAACTGAGGCTAAGAGTTAATTTATTAGAGTTTAAAACTGTTTACATAGATAGTAGCCTATTATTGGTAGTAGTATCTTATTAAGTATTTTTTACCACTTTATTTCTTATTCATTTCACTCATTAAACTTGTGGCACAAATATGTCAACGCCTACAAATCAGATAAGGTTTTAAAGGCCCTACAAGTACTTTCAGTGTATTTAACAGTTTATAAAACAGTGTTGTCCCATTTGGAGGAACAACTTCCACTTTTTTTCTGTTGTTTGTTTTCTTCTCATCTACAGAAGTTAAATAAATAACTATATTCTCCTCTTGGGGGAGCCTACACACTGTATAAATTCATAGCATTTTTAAACAATATGACACACACCAGCACCACAATGTTTACCAAAGTACATCAGAGTTTTTGATGCGTTTTGTACATTAAAGTTAACCAGGTCAACTCTAAACTAAACTGACAAATAATACACATTTTAAAATATATTTGTATATGTGTTTTTCTTTGGAGGAGCTGGTGGCACATGAAAATATATGTGAACTTTCAGCAGGCGGTTTTGTTATTCTTCCATTGCTTGACACTGCTTTTGATAGTTTCTTACAATATGGATGTCTAGCATGTTAAAAACAAAGGGATCCCTCTCGTGTTCGTACATGCTCTTCTCTCAGTGACGGCGTTGTCAAAACACGCTTGGATGTTCCTTTGCTTGACCCCAATTTTAAATATAAAAAAACAATCTCCTTCCCATGTTCCCAGCGTGTGGCAATTCAAAGAGAAGAAACACATTTGAAAGCAAAACACAAAGCATCAGAAATGCCTATGTGTTTCTGATGGATCTCAGTGGTTGCTGTTGTTGTTGTTGTTGTTGGCCTGGCAGCCCATCAGCCAGTTTCTTTTTCTCAGTGATCTACATCTGTTGGCTTCTGTTTATCCCTGAGATGCCTTTTTATTGTTTTCTCCATATTGATTTATTTGCAGGACCTCCTCCTGAATACATTTAAAGTATTTTTATAGAAATACTCATATACTGTGTTTCTTAATGAAATCTTTATTGCATGAAAATCAAATAATGTTCACCCAAGATTTCTCTTTTTTAAATCATCCCTGCTCAGAAAAGACTAAAAAAAACCTGCAGGAACTCCAAATAAATCAGCTGCACAATCAAAAGGCTTGCACATTCAAATTCGCCATATGTATAATGAACACTCAAGATTATTATAACATTCCATCACCGAGGTCTAAAGATAGATAGACACTGAACAAATCTGAAGTCGGTGGGGTTAAATCTCTAGGAGGAGGAGTTTGTTAAAGTACGAGGCATGGAAATGGCAAAAACGGTGCCACAATTGCAAATTTGAATCGAAATGGCTGACTTCCTGTTGCAGTTAGGGTATGGCTCCAAGAGACTTTTTTGTGCGTCTGGACATGATCCATATGCATACTGAATTTTGTTTATCTACGTCAATCTGTAGCGAGGCATTCAATTTTTAAGTTGTCCTAAGGGGCGCTGTAGAGCCATTTTGCAACGCCCACTTCCACAACACACACTGCACCACTTGGTGATCAGGCCCTCACAATGCAGAATATCAGGAGTCACTGTTTTACCACCATAAATGCACACAAACAACTTCATGATAAACTTCTGTATTAGTCCAACAAATGAGTGTTTGTTTTAAAAGGTGAAAAAACTTAAGAGAACATTATAAAATTAGGAACTAGGAGATACAGGACATTGGGATGCCTCTTTCACTGTAAAAACACATCTGGTCTGACGTCTGAGAGGCAGTTGAGTGCGTTAATGTGCATCCTGTCTTTGCAAAGAGGTGCAAATTATGATGCCAGAGGTTGTCTTTTCTCCATAAGACCATCTGTTTGAACGCACACCCACTCTCTGTCTCACACTGCACTGTGAACATCATGAAATATTGTCGAGAACAACATGTTCCGATTAATAAAATGTCAGGAAAACAGCCAATTTTATGGAAATTGTAGTTGGTTTAAAGAAAAATCCATTAGTGACATAGCTTGATTTTAATAAATGAATATGGCATGATGCGTGAGTCGTGTCATCAACATACATCTAAAGTTTAAGAACATGAAGTTGCTTGAAACACACATAACACTAACTCCCATTATTACCCCCTATGTGGAATATCTCTCAAATATGTTTTGTATATTTTACAGTTTATTCAACCATGATGATGAAAATTGCCATAGGAATGAAAAACAGCTTGATGAAACAATCCCAACTCAAGGTCCACTTGCTGTACTAGCTTTCATATGTGAAATTTTCTCTGTTGTCATGGAGATGGATCTGTTGACATACAAGTTCAGCTGCTCATCAAATGGCGATGTATGAATGTGACAACAGAGCAAACTCGTATTTGCTGATGATGGTTGAAAGCTCAGAGTTGGGATTATTTTGTCTAATCAAAGTCAAGAATGAACAGTTTGCCTTGGTAGTCAATATCATCAAACTACTCCAGTAGAGCTCCAACGATTTCTCAATGAATTGTTTGACAGAATAAAGAATAACGCCAATATTTTCTGTTTCCAGCTTCTCAAATGTTAATATTTTTCTGATTTATTTTGGTCTGCTGTGACAGTAAATGGAATGTCTTTAGGTTGTGGATTGTTGGTCAGTTTCCATCCTGGACTTTTGTAACCAATGCTGAACATTTTTTTTACAATTTTCTGCCATTTCACAGTCGATTCACCAAGAAAACACTCAACAGATGTGGTATTTTAAGGTCATTTTGGGTAAAAGTTAAAAACAGGATGGTTCTTGCAAAGTCATTTTGAGTGAGGCGCTAGAAAACCAACAGGAAGCCACCCTGACACTTAACTCTAAATATGAGATGGATGTATGATGGATTTCTTTGGGTTTCTTGCAATAAACCACTTTAATTCTACAAGTTCTACAATCTGATTTTGAACAACCCCTGAGAAACAACACAGATTAATAATGAAATAATTATTAGATGCAGCCTCATGTACAATCCAGTGAGCAAAACAATACAAAAATGAGCTGTAATACAATCTGCAAACCACTTACTAATTATCTTAGAGTCATAGAGAATGGAGACAAGCTGACTTTTAAAAAAATAAGATAATCCTCGTCAGTCTGCTCCAGATCACAGAGCCAATTGGACAGGATTTTGTGGTTTGTTTTTATATCACAAAATACAGTGAATGCAGTGTAGAGTACACTAACCAGCAGGATTATCAGGCAGTTTGCCTCTATACTGTAACTGAGGCTTTTAAATCAATAACCTCACCAGCATTTGGTTCTTGTTGGTTGGTCAGTTAATACTTTGCAGGCACTTATAAAGTTAAACTTCTTCCCATATCATCTTTCTCTTCAATATCAACTGTATGACTCCACATTGTAAAAGTCAAAACTATAGGAGGGGATACATTTCATCCCTAAAGAGCACTTCGAATCAGCGCCGCCTTAAGCGAGAAAATCCTTGTTTCAAATGTTGCATCCTGATTTCCTTCGAAGCTTGTGTCATTATTCAGTTCCAGTATGTTGTTGGAGCAGCCACTCAAGTCTGGCTGCATTAATCCAGGTGTGTATGCCTGTGTGTGAGTGTGTATATGTGTGTGTAGGTGGGTTATTTGCCACTCGTCTGTCTCCGGCGAGGGTTTAAAGAGGGATTGAATTAGAGGAAGGATAGCTTTCAAGTAGGGATTAGGCTAAAGCCTGGTCTCTGGGGGTCATTATTCAATAGCCAGTGAGTGGCATCGTGTGTGTGTGTGTGTGCGAGCGCATGTACATGTGTGTGTGTGTGCGTGTTGTTATGGGATCGTTTTGGGAAAATAACCGATTTAACTTTGAAAAACTTAAATCTGAAGCAGGAATAGTAGAAGTAGTGGTTTTAAACACTTTTTTTTTTCTTTTGGAATTCATTGAAACAAAACAAAAAAATAAAGTTAACAACAGGCACCACACTGTGTGAAAGACGCTACCTTAAAAGTTTGAAGCTGGGTGAGTGAATGTATCTTATTTACCACATAATACACTGCCAGTCATTTAGTAACGGTGTCACTCAGTTCTTGAAATTTAGTGGCGTAAGAGTTTTATTTTGAAATCTTTTGTGAGAAATTAGATTAGAGGCATTGACACCCTGACAGGTTATCATTTATGCTGCAGTAAGCTTTTCTTCTACAATAACTTTTAATAAGTTCTTACTACTAATGTCAAGCATGTCAGCAGATTGTCCCTGAACGTTAGACTTTTTCAGGAATTAGACATGGCCATGGCTCTCTTGTGCCATTGATTCAGTGTATGTAGTGAAAGCCTGTGTTTGTAATAAGCATGTTGTAGAGCCAGTATAACCAATGAACACTCTACAGTAAGAATAAAGGAAGTGATTGAAGGCTTTTCTACAGTTTGACTAGAAGTGTATACATTAAAAGCACATATATAGCCATTGTGACTTGATGGTATGATCAATGCATATCATCCTCAGCGGAAAAACACTGAGTGGCAAAACAAGCCAGAAGGTGACTGCTCTAAAAGTAGAGAATATAATATAATAGAATAGAATAGAATAGAATAGAATAGAATAGTGTTGTTGCAATTGAAAGCAATCCTTATGGTATTATTAGAAAAAAACAATAAGGTGCTTTTAAAATAATAAAATAAATGAGTAATTAGTACTAAAACTAACTACTAAACTAACTAAAACACAAGACATTCCACTCGCTGCCATCAATATTGCACAATTCCACTTAATATAAAACTCAAAATTGCTGTTGCAGTTATTACAGGATCAGACCATTGCACTTGTTGCTGTTTCAGAGGCCTTCACAACATTTCACATCCTCATCTTTTGTCTGGTTTTCATCGCTCGTTAAAAACTTCCGTTTGTTGCGTCTGAAATGGTTCGAATGCACAGCTGCTCCTTATCGATTTTAGCTGCGGTTTTGATGTTTCTCCTTTTTTGCCGTGAGAAAGCACAATACACAGATGCTGAGTAACGCATGATGAATCGTGGTCACTTCTGTGTACATGTCGAATCATGTTCATACTTCTGTAGGTTTACTGAGTTTGGAGCCAGAGAGTCAGAGGCTTAAATCAACTGTTGATTTGATCATGTTTTATATTTAACATCTATAAATCACATGTTTTTTGAAAAGCACTGTATAGAAAGGGTATTACCCACCCACCAATTTATATCAAATCATTTATAAACTAAATATTAAAAAACTGCTACTACAATTGGCTGTATTATATATTATATTGTTAGCTTGGCTTTCACTATTATTTATTCCAGCTGTAACATCACACTGCAGGGCTGCTCAGAGTGGCTTTTTAAAGGGTCATCACAAAAAAAAGCTGGTAACAGTGAAGAATATGTTTTCATGTTATAATAAAACATTTCTAACAGCAAAATCCAGCCCAAATACAGCAGATAATAATTTCCTATAACAACCCATCTTTAGCCGTCAGCCATTATTCTAAAACACAATCATATTATAAATGACTATATCAAATAGTTATGTATTTATTACTACTAGTAGTATTGTGGGCAAGCAGTGATGGTGAGAGTATATTTAATAAAGAGAAAAATACTTGTGTGTTATCCTCACAGTTATTAAAAAGGGAGAGCAATTTCAACATTTGAATCTCATCACTAGATGCGAGTCTGCACACTAAACAATTACTACATTTGTTAGAGGCGGCTGTGTGTCAGAGGTAGAGCAGGTCTGATCTCTGGCTCCTCCGGTCCGCACGTTTAAGTGTCATTGGGCAAGATACTTAACCCCAAATTGCTCCTGATGGTTGTTCAGTGTGTGTGTGTGTGTGTGTGTGTGTGTGTGTGAATGTCAGCATGCAGGGTAAAGTGTTTTGAGTGGTAGGAAGACAAGAATGTGCTGTATGAATGTAGTCCATTTGGCTATTGAACCTTTTCACTGTAAGAGGCTGTGTGAATGTGAACATCTGTGAACATGAAGCAGAGTTTGTGAAGTCATCTTGAGATGGATGAATCAAAAGTGTCTAAGTTTTGGAAAGAAGTGTAGCAAAGGCATGAGAAGAATGAACAAGATTACTTCCTGGAAAAGAGATTGACAGAAGTATTGAAGCAGGGCGGAATAAAAGAAAGAGCAGGGACCTGAGGATGGTTAAGATGTGTTTTCTTTCATTTTTTTTAGCTGATGTTGTGAATTTGTGTCCCTCTGAGACTTTGATGCTACAGTATGACTTAACTGAGCTCTCTGAGCCAGCAGAGAGGGGCTTACACCTGGATCCAACTCAAACCCTCAGCCCGTGGCTCCTTATTGTCTGTTGATTTGTCAGGATCACGGTGAGATCCTTGGTGTTTCCTTGGCATTCCACATCACATAAAACCTTGAAATATCTCACTGTCACGTGGATGGAACCACTTCAGAGAGCTAAAGGTTGGATAGAGGCACAGCTGCACCTAATCTGGAGGCACATAGTTTACATAGCACATTTGCACATTCACATGAAGAAAAGAAAAAACAAATTGAAATATTTGAAGAAAAAAAAATCATTTATATATATATGTATGTATGTATGTATGTATGTATGTATGTATGTATGTATGTATGTATGTATGTATGTATGTATGTATGTATGTATGTGTTTTATCTACATCTAACTTCATAGTGATGACAACATTTTTTGTAATTTGATTAGGTGTGTCACCCAGTGATAGAATATAATAACTGGTAATGAATGTAGCAATTAGTTAAATTAAATCAATAACAATATTTACAGTACAGATCATTGAAGAATTAATAGTAAATAATTACATAAATATGTGTTTTTTTATATTCATTTATTATAAAGCAACCATGTACTATATTAAACAGAAATGTTGTCATTTGATGTATTGTACCAGAGTTAGTTTAAAGCTAATTTACATATGTAGTCCCATGGCAGGTCACAAGTAAAACATAACATAATTACAAAGATAAGTACATTACACATACACACGCGCACACACACACACTCACACATACACACACACATACATAAGCAGTGTTTTAAACTCAACTTTAATTTTATTTGATGCTTGCTGCTCTTGAGGAAGCAGATTTTTGCCAATTGTTGATCTTTTGCTTTTGATCATGATTTCAAATGATATTTCACATACAGTACAACCTGTGACTAACAGCCCATCTAGTGCTCACTTACTAATTTACATCATCCTAAATGTTATCAACAGTTAACAAGGGAAATGGCTGTATAACAGAGGAAATACAACTGGAAAGAAAAAATACACTGTGGATGTGAATAATGAAGAGTAAACAGGAATAAACTGAAAAGAACAAAAATATTGATCACTACTGTATCAGTGAAGATGATCAAAAGTGCAACACTGCAGTAAAAGCACAAAGTGTTATCCTTCTGTGCGTGTTTTTTGCTGAGTTACAGCACTGTATGTATTTTATCCTGACATGTACAAAGTACAACCACACAGGCATAAATAGAAAAACAGACATACCCACTGAGCTTACTTGTGCAGCTAAAACACAAGATGTATATGTGTTGAAAGCAGTAGATTAATGAGCCCTCGTGTCATATTTTTACATTTGGTATATGAACAGTTCAGGAAAGGCAAATGTCTGATGACTCTTTCCCAAGAAAAATGCACTACTGGTCTGCTTACAATATATTCTTTATCACAGCTGTTTAGAAAAAGAGACAACTTGGAGAATCTCCATCAGAAGATTCATATAAAATATATTAAAAGGACAAATCAGCTCTAAAATGTGCAAAACAATAATCAGCAATGAGCAGAAGAAGGAAAAACTGAAATTTCACTTTAAATATCTGAAATATCATTTTGTCAGCTAATACTTGCCAATTAAGTATGTTATAAAATGGCATAAGTATAAATAAGAATTGAAGTCATTAACAACCATTTCCCTATTTTGTCTTCATCGATAGTTTCTCAAATGTAGTTCCTCTAACTGGTGAGAAAAGTGGAAACAACACGGGGAAGTGATAAGATAGTAATCAAGCTGTTGACACTGATACAGCGAGGACTTTGCATTGTCATCGCCCTGTTCGGATAGAAAAACACCACACAAACACATGTACTGCTCACACACATGCACGCACGCACGCACGCACGCACACACACACACGCACACACACACACACACACAACCCCTCGCTGAACAAACACAGTACTAGATGTGCTGCCACAGGCTTCCAGAACAAATGTTAGTATTTTGTCTCATTAACATCTCAGAACATCATTCAGTTTATCACTCAGTCCTGAGGGTGGTACAATGATTAAAATGGGATCCATACTTGACTGAATAATTCAATTAATATTTTCCTTTATGTCGATTTCTAAGATGACAAGACAGATGCGCTGTTGTTATAAGATAATCAAATCAAAAGGAGCAAAACTAGGTTAAACTTTGTGTCTTTTGTTGATGTTTGTATAGAACAAAGAATGTGGGGTTTCATAGGCGAGTCAGTGAACACAGCTGCATTTCGGTAACATGGTTGTATGTTGGATACATGCACGTCAAAATGCTACATCAATAATGTTGTGCACATTGTGTACGTAAATGTCCAAGAACTCTTTTTCCGTGCATTAAGCAACCCAACAAAAATAACGGCATTACATGAGTATTCATTGCAGCCCCTTGTTCAAAGTCGATCCTTATTCATGGTGTGAAATCCTGTTTTAAAATATATATATTTATATCTTTTACAAGAAGATAATGGGAAGAGCCAATTTTAATGTAACCAGTAAACCTTAATCCTGGCAGGTTGCAGTCTTTATGCAATGCACAGAGCAACAAGAGACACTTAATTATGACTCATCGTCTGCTTCATACCCATGTTATTTCGTAACCAAGAAAAATAAGTAAATGTGAGTGTTTTGACTTGGCAATGGTTGTGACTTACTCATACTGATCATATGATGATGATGAAAAAAAGTGTAAAACATGACCTCCAGCTGCAAAGATGCTGAAAATGTGAATATTTCCTGTTTCTTTTAGTCCCATATGATACTGAACTTTGGGTTGTGGATTGTTGGTCAAAAAACAAACATTGTAGGTTGCAGCTTGGGTTGTGGGAAATGATGACCGAGTTTTTTCACCATTTTCTTTTACAGATGGAAAGTCACATTAAGTAGTCAAGACAGATTTGTAAAATACAGTAAAGAGTATGTATTATTAGTACCAAAGGTATGGTGCAGAAAGGCCAACAGAGTGATTATTAAAACATTAAAACGTTGGCTTAGCTCAAATGACCAACAATAGGCAAATAATCAGCAGTTGTCGTACTATTCAATATTCGCCATAGTGTCAGAATTCTATCATCATTGTAAAGGAAGTTTCAACATCCATTCTGTATGATGATACATTTCCACATAAACTCAAAGTAACTCTCAGTCTGTAGTTTTATTTCCCAACCCTCTCTCATTCTGGTCCCTCACACAGCTCACACATAGTTTCCTACCTAATCATTAATATATATTTGCTTCATTCATTTGACTCTCCTGATTGAATATACTGTACGTATATATATGCTGGCTTGCAAGGAGCACATCAGCCAGACAAGAGCTAGACAATTAGACCTGGATATAGAAGCTCATTCTGGGACCAACTTCAATGGTATTTATCCTGCAGTAGTAGCTGTGAACACATCAATGAAAACTCAGTGGGTTAGGTGCTGGATACAAAATCTATTAAATTACAAGTGAATACAACCAAATGTTGTCTTTTTGCCAAAAATGCATGCAGAGAAATGAGAGTGTAGTCATTCAAAATGAGGTGCCAAGTAATAAGTGTCCTTGTGGCTGAAACTCTGGAACTTTCTGCACATGGTTTTCTGGAGCATACTATAATGAAGGCCTTAAGTTAAAGAGTGCTTTCACCAGTGTCAATTAGCAATCAATATGTTTTTTATGAAGCATAGCAGTAGTCTTGCCAAGCTTCAGGGTAAATAAGCAGCTGTGTCATATCATACAGCAAAGGCCACTTATTGAATGAGTGGGACTACACATTGATGACAAAATGAGATGCTTCGTCTGATATGAGGCTGCATCCAATAACTATAATCTTTTGATTCTTTTTCATAAATAAATGAATCATTCAATCTCAAAAGAATCTAAAAAATGTTGAAAAATACCCATCATAATGTCTGACAGTTCAAGATGACACTGTCTAAATAGCTTGTTTTGTCTGCCCAGTAGAGCAAACCCCATACAAATTTCAATTACAAAGACATAAAACTGAGAAGGCAGAATATTCTTCATATTTGAGAAGTTTAAAGCTGACTTTTTTTTTTTTGCTTAATTACTCATTGTTTACAAGTTGCCTAATCACTGAAACTGAAAGCATGAATGTGATGAAGTAATGAGAGAACAGAGACCTGTGGGAACTACCTTTGGATACGTGTTTAAGATAAGATCAATAAACGCTCTGTCCTAAAAGCAAGGAAACAGCCTTCCTTATATAAAGAGCGGGGTATCTGTCTACCTGTAGACAGATATATTTACATCCCCCTGTCAATATCTTCTCCTCTTGAAAAAGCCTTTTGACTTTGACTGCGCCAGTGGAAAGGTAAGAACCTCATACTTCAACCTGATTTAGTTGGATAAGTGAACAAGAAAAATGATGTTATGTCCAGTTAATAAAGTTAACAAATAACTAAATGTTAAATGTGGCCACTGTGATTTTTGTAGAATGAAGTGTACTGCCGCCTTTCTTGTGCTGTTCATGGTCGTCCTCATGGCTGAGCCTGGAGAGAGTTTTAAGGGAATGATTTTTAAAGGAATAGTACATGGTAATTATTTAATTATGTTTATATATACAACATATCTGTGTAGGTGGAACATTATTTAAAGTATGCATGAAAGTTATCGTGAAGGATACTGTGTTCCTGTGATGCCTCATACAGTCAAAAGTTCAGAGTATTTAATTGAGTTTTTCTCTCTTGTTCTGTCTTTTATTTAGCCGGCAAGTTGATCCACAGGTAAGGACATCTACTAACATAACAACCCATATTAAAATAATTGACAGTAGTTACTTGTCACAGTGAATGTGATATATCTACCGAACTGTATTCCTATACTTCAGCCCTACTTGTTGCATGGTGTTATGTGTTGATGCTGGCTTTTTCTTCCACCAGGCTGGTTAAGAAGCACCGCAGAAAGGGGTTCCAGGAAGACCAGCTGGATAAACGTTCAATTGAATACAACCCAGGGCATCCAGGTTTTGACTAGACTGGGGATTCGTTGGCTTTGGATGAAAAGTTTTAAATTGATTGAGAAATACTCCATTAATTTTGGAAGCAATGTCAGGTCATTTGGAATAAAACTGCATGGCAAAAACATATCTCCCTTGTCTTATTCAAAAATTCAAGTAGCAATGAAAAGGATGGATATGAATGTGAGATGCTGGCAGGAAACAGCGCTGTCAGCACAGATGCTTCATGCGTTGTACGTGCATGTGTGCTGCCATATTTTATGTACCCTTTGCTGTTTCGTGCTATGTCACTAAGCAGTGTTTAGCTGCACTCATTTAAAAAATACTCCACAATATTCTCCTTTAGTAATTTCTCTTTATAAGACAAAAAGTTCTACAGCAGATTATGACTGGCAAGTGTCTATTGTCAATAACAATTTTTTTCAGGGGTAAAATCAGTATATTGTGTAGCTGTGTTTTCATTACTATTTTCAATGTAGTAATTTTGGGACTTGAACGAGTGTTATAAAGTATGATGACAACAACCATGCTGTTTAAAACAAAACATGCTAGCTGTTGAAAGGCATATTATGACTAAACATTATGATGTGTATTTTTAAAAATATGTTGATGTAATAATTTTATTTCTAACCTTTTGCATGTTTTGTGCTGCTGCACCTCCATGTGTGTAACAGGCAGAGTATATAAGCTTTGTGTCTCCGATAATGCACCAATAAGATAACACTATACTGTGAAATACTGTGCGATGGACCAACCTGCCCATGGGCACAGAGATGGACACAGGTGCATTTGCTATTTAAACAACTGGTGCTGGATGGGAAAATGACAACTGTGTCAGTCTTAAACTAGCAAATAAACTTGCGTTGCGCCTGGTGCTGCTGTCTGCCGGGTGTAAGATAGGGTCCTCAGTCACCTGTGTTGAATATTTTCAAAAAGTATAAATGGGAAAAAATGTATAAAACTCCTAATGTATGAAAGATGTGGAACATTTTAAGGTGAATGGAGTATGACTCACTACAGGGTTAAAAAGGTATATAGTGTTTAATTTACTTGCATTGTAAAAAAAAAAAAAAAAAAAAAAAAAAAAAAAATAGAAATATTAATATTTTAAAAAAAAATTTAAACTGTAAAAGGTAGAAAGAAGAAAAGAAGCATGAATGTACCTAATGAACATTTTGATATTTGAATGGTTTCTGTGGTTAAAAGTATAAAGAAGCAAAACAAATGTAGGCAAGAAGAACAATAAAGCTTGGAAGAACAATAGTGATTCAGGCCAGTAAAAATGACCTATGGTTATACTATCTGGTGCCCATAGTAGTTAGAAGGCGGTAGGTTGGGTGAATGGCTAGATCATTACATTGCAAAAAGTGGACATCTCCAACTGCAAGTGTCATGTGTCCAACAACCACATAACCAGACATGAATCACAGCATTGTCACGCCATAAAATATCATTATGTTTTTACCAGAGATTTGTAAAGGTTGTACAAAGCCAGAGTACATTACTACAGCTGCTAGATGGTGTAAATGTAACCACAGGTCATTTTTACCGGCTTGAAATTTAAACCTGTACTGTTGTTTTTCAAGTGATCCACGATGTCTTATTTTTACACCAAATAGTAACACTAATATACATCTTTTTGCAGATGACACTATTTTATACTATTGTGCTGGCTATACAACTATACTCTATGGGCCTGATTTACTAAGATCCCAAATAGTGAGTACTAAATTGCGTGCATGGTGCAATAGATAGCACGTGCCGTTTGCGTGCGTTTTGCGGCTGATCTACTAAGAATAATTGCGTAAATGAAAACAGGTGCAACAGGGTGGAGACAGCAATATATAAATGAGGGTTTTGCGTGTCCTTATGGACAGTTTGGACGAGCAAAATGCTGCAAGCGCTAAATGAAATGTGATCAGGTTCTAGTGGAAGAGGTTAACAGATATATTGAGTTATAACAAAAACAAATATTACCAGAAAAACCGACATATGGGAGAGTATTTGTGACGAAGTCAATGCTGTTAGTAAAACCAAAAATATTCCACTCCAAAATTATTAACACAGGTGGTTCTGTGCGTATTCTGTCATTGTGCCTCCGTCTCCTCCTCTCCACAGTGACAAAAGTAATCTGTGCCCAGTGCACAGCCGGTTAATACCTGTCCTTCAAAGGTATTATTTATAGACACAGTTAGCGTCAGAAATAATACCTTCAGGTTCGGTAAATCACAATGCGCATGCTAAATAACATATTTGCATTTTCTCCTCCCTGTATTTTACACACTGGGGTTGAAACGCCCCATATTACATATTCATTATGGCAAACGTACTAAATGGACAGCGCGTACTATCTTGCACAGTTGAAAGACGCAAACCTCAGTGCGCTGCGTTAGTAGATCAGCTTGCACATTTTCTGCAGGTGATGTCAAGTTTGCACACGTTTTTACACATGCAAACCTTTAGTAAATCAGGCCCTATGACTGTACAAGAGAAAATCTGCAACTCTCCTTCAGTCATGGCAGGATGGTCAGCCAAAACTAGATCCTGGGAACCAACTTTCTCATCCTCTCTATTTGATCAATACTTTTGTCTATAAAAATATAGAAAATAGATTGAGTGAGTGAGACGTCTTCAAATTACTTACAGCAGTCCAGAAATATACAATTATGAAAAAGATAAAGTAGTACATAGTCACATTAGTTTCATAGCAATTTATCATTTTTGCCTAATAGACAAGTACTTTTCAATTAATTGACACATTGTTTCAGCACTAGTCATTTATCAATGACTTTGCTGTCACTGAAGTTTGTATGTAGGTATCTGTTTGAATGTTGAGATGCTCTCTCCTGAAACTGTAACCAAATCTATCTTCTGTAATTAATAAAGTTAACTTGACCTTGACCTGTAGTCTAGCTTGCAACTTGAAAGAAAGGAAGTGATGGGGGAGGAAGCTGTGCATGACCTGACACTGGTTTTGTGGTAGAGAATAGATTATCTATTCCTTTACAGATGCAATAGGATTTTTTGTTTGCCTTTCCTGTAATGTGACTAAATATGACACATACAATGACCTCAAGTATTCAGTGATGTATAAATAAAGAGGGGCGAACCTGCAAACCAGTAGCCATAGTTATCTACATTACGTGACTCTCACAATACTCACTTTGCTCTGTTTGAGAACAGTCTTTTGTCTGAATCAGTGGAAAGGTGAGAATGAAATATTTCAACCTTTTTTACTTGTGCAATATAGAGTATTTATGATTGTGTATCATGACCACATTACCAAGTATTCTGATTTTCAAAGTCTTTATTTATCTATGTATTTATAATGTATTTTCTACTTTTTAGGATGAAGTGTACCGTGGTCTTGCTTGTGTTGTCCATGGTTGTCCTCATGGCTGAACCTGGAGAGTGTTTTTTCGGGTATCTTATCAGGGGAATCTCTCACGGTATGTCCATTGAAACAATGGTACTTTTATTGCCAAACATTTTGACATGATATGAAAAAGCGGCAAAAGTGTATTTGTAATAATAATAATATTGTTGGCAATATGAAATTGAATCACTTTACTTCAACAATAACTGCACATCTAGGATTATCACAAGTAACAGAGCAATTTAGTACCTTCATCATTAATGTTAGTCATTACACCTGATTATTATATATTGTAATCTATATAATATCATTATATGTATAGTATTTAGTACTATTTTATAGTATTTTGAACCTGGTTCTTTTTTTAAATTTTGGATTTTTTCAGTCTTAAGATTTCCTGTAAGTTTATAATACTGTACCATATGTGTTCATATTGAATTCATTATTTTTATTGCCCTGTACTATAATGGAACATGTTATGATATTGAATTGTTCAGATTTTATGTAATTTTCTTTTCTTTTTGTTTTGTTTTATTCAGTTGGCCGTTTGATCCATGGGTAAGAACTTGAATTAGTTGTATACCCATCCACTACTATTATCATATTTATGAATATAATTGAATTGACACATGCTTCTCTTCTCATTCTGAATCTTCTCTCCTTCCACCAGATTTATCAAAAGAAGACGCAATGGATTGGATGTGCAGGAAGTGGAGCTGGACAAACGTGCAGTGGATTACAACCCAGGGCGGCCTGGTTTTGATTAAAGTGGCCACTTGAAATATGTTTTGAATGGAAAAATGCATTTCTCTTCCATTTAAGAAAATACATACATAGCTACCAAGACAACCAATATAAACAATATTGCTGAATATATATATATGCGTGCATTTAATGCTTATTTTGGGAAATTTTAATGGATTTTGGAATATAAAATAAATTTGCTTTGCATCATGACTCATCAGAACATGTCTTATTCAAAAATGCAATTTGATAATGGTGATTGCTGGAGTTTAACTTTTAACTATAAGCTCATAATATATTAACTAGAGATGTTCCAAACTGGGCATATTTTAAAAGATGGGTATTGACTAAAATGAAGCTGATCAAATGGATATTCTTTAATTCCTGAACTCTATGTGCACCTCAGCCTGCTGTTGCAGTGCTGATCTACTTTAAAACAGCCCACAGTGTGAGCATTTTGCTGGTGTATGTGAGTGAATATTAGTGTGTGATTCACTAGACTGACTCTTAGGACGTTTTCACACCAACAGCATTTAGTGCGTTTTAATCGAACCGTAGTTCGTTTGACTCCTTGTTTCGGTTTGTTTGCGTTGGTCAGAATGCAACAATCGCACTCAGGTCCGCACCAAATGAACCAGTCCGAGACCACAAAAAGAGGTGGTCTCGATCCACACCAACTGATGAACTCTGGTGCAGTTTCGGTGGTGAAAAGGAACCTCAAACAAATAAATAAAAACATTGTAGTTGTAATTAATTATGGGTATGGGGGCACTGAATTGTCGATACAATTATACATTTCATTCCATATATTTTATATTTCTTTATATTTTATCTTGAAGTGACGTGCAATGCGTTTTCGGCGGCTCCAGTACATCATCAGATTACAGTCACATATGCACCTCGCTTTCAAACTGTAATATTTGCAAAAAATTTTGCAAAGGTGGGATGTAATGAAGTAGATTTTCCAGGTATCTGTACTTTACTTGAGTATTTAATTTTCTGACAACCTTTTATTTTTACTCACTACATTTGAGCCTGTATTGACAATATAAGGAGTAGAAAGTACATATATTTCTGGCTGTACTTTCCACTCCTTACATTGTCAAAACAGGCTTATTACTTGTTTCAACCTCAGTGACTTTATAAAAAGAAGACATGACATGCAAATAAGTGATAGAAATAATAATAAGTGAGAGAAAACCAATCTTTTTTTTTTCTTTTGGTGTGTGCGTCGTTCCTTACCTCCCTGGCTGACTGCTCATATCAAAATCCTCCGACAAAGAAAGTCCAACAATGTGCAGACAGTGCAGGAATTTGACAGCAGCGGTACGACTCCTACCATATGAACACATGCTGTGCACTGTGCACAGTTTACAGAGGTCCATTATAACAGCAATCTGTGACAGTGAGTGAGTCAGTAAAGAGCGATAAATGCGATTAAAAAATACATTAAATAACAGGTTATGCTCTGCCCTTAAATCGCGATTATCACATTAACGCTGACAGTCCTAATATTTATATTATTTTTTATATATATTCTGTCTGAAATTTGGCTTGCAGCTAAACTAGACTGTGTCCAGTAAAAAACGAAATCTATGCAGGTTGTTAACAAAAGAGGAAAATGAAGGAGATAAACACCAAAGTGACCTATGAGGAGTAGTCATTACGTATTTTGGTTTGTTTAGAAAAATGCGTGTGTGAAACTGAACCTCACCAAAGTCATTACTCAGTCAGTCAGTACAGAACAATTTATTGCCTGCTGCAGACCAAACAATAGAACTGTAGGTGTGATCTCAATCTGATCTAAACTGATCAGTTTATTAGGTCTGAACCAGAACTCCTTTCCTTTACGAGTCTCTCCAATTCCTGCTGTCTCCTGGACTTGGGCTGGGCTGATGGTTCATTCTGTGTGCTGTGCTGCTTGAACTTCACGCCGAATTTCTCTGCACCGAAGATGTACATTTTGTCCCCCAATGTATCCAATTTTCGTTCAGCACCTTCTTTCTGTCCTTCTGGAAGATGGACAAGGTCTGTGTCGATGATCTCCCACTCCTTCTTCTGGCATGACTTTGGCCACAATATTTGAGGCTTTTATCTTTCCTTCCTGCTCTCTGTTGCTGGCCGTGGCTAGTTGGGCTCAAGACTCATGTTCATTGACTGGTTTGTGCTTGGTTGCGCTTTGGCTGAGGTGCTGATACCCTGTGGACTGTGGTGGTTGTCCTTTCACTGGGTTTCACTCAACTGATTTGGCCTACCTCTTAGGAGGTAATGGTAGATGCAAGGCCCCTTGCCTAGTTCTGCCATGCACTTTCTCCTGCTTGATGAATCCTCAGGCCCTTCCTTGATGTTATCTTTGTCCAGTCACAGATGCAGCATTGTAATTGTTTCTTCCCAGTGCTGATGCTCTGTCAAGTTCTGTGCTGGTCTTTTCAAGATAAAGTATGATGACGGACACCATGCTGTTTAAAACAACACAAGCAAACTAGTAAAGGCAAATTCTGCGTAGATTGCAGTGTGAATGCTAGCTGTTGTAAGGCTGATGCCACACTGGATTGCATGCTTTCGTTCGGGTAAAGAAGCTATTAATAAAGGTGTATGGATGATTTGGAAAAGTGGGAAACGGATGGGTCAAATTAGAAAATCTAATGACCCTATTTTAACGATCCAAGCACATGGTCTGTAGTGCATGACACAAGGGCATTTTGGGCGTGTCCAAATCCACTTTTGGCAGTTAAAACTGGCAGCTATGCTCGGTGCATGGTTCAGAAGAATAGTCTCCTAATTAATCATGAGTGCTTTTTAAGCATAACATGCAGTAATTCAATCAGGGTGTAATCTCCCATTCCCTTTAAAAGTCAGGTGTGCTTACACTTTGGCTATTAATAGGGTGCATTTACCAAGTAGTAAGAAGGAACGCTTCTCTGCAGAGGACATGGATCTGCTCGTGCGCAAAGTGAAGCAATCTTCTCTGTCAGCAGAAGAAAAAATCATGAGTTACTTTTGCTGAAAAGAAAGTTGGAAAACAGGCTGATGAGCTGCTAACCTTATCATAACAAGGAAGAATATCAAGTTACCAGCTGATATAATGAAGGTAAACACAGTGACCGGCTGTGTATAACGGCACTGCGCTCTGGTGTAGCATCTCGGAGGCTGAAATTAATCAACATATCAGTCCTACTGCATTCATATGCTGCCGAGAGAAACTTTTCATACAGTATAAACAGCTGTGGATAATAGACACTGTAAGAATCACCCACATTCATTAAACCACAGATGTACAGATGCTTTTCTTGTTGAGTGGCAGTGGAGTGGCTTTCCTCCAGACAGAGAAGTGGTTCTGAGACCCATTTTCCACAAAAACACCAACAACTTGCTACATGCTCTATATTTGTGCATCTTCTTACGTCAGTATACATCAGTTTACCGTGCATGCAGCTGTGCACCACAATACCACACAGATGTCATTGTGCTCCTCACCTGTGAACCTGAGGAGGAAGAGGACCATTAAAACGCCTATTAAAATATTGATAATGCACCGATAAGATAACACTATATTGTGAAATACTGTGCAATGGACTGGACCAGGTTTTTGTCAGTCAATAGCGCAAACACTTTCCACAGCCTCAAGATAGCAAACAATGTACCTGATCACACATCATTTTAAGACCAACCTGCCCATGGGCACACAGATGGACACAGGACTATTTAAACAACTGGTGCTGGAGTCTGGATCGAGCGAGCAAGAGTGTGCTGTAGAGAGTGACTGCGCGCGTGTGTGTGTATGTGTGACTATCAATGCAGCGTGTTTGAGAGCAAAATGTCCTGATAGCTTTTTTGAGGAATAAAATTCGATCACTGCACATCTGCTACATGTACAATTTTATTATTTACTTCTTTTTAGTACATTTCTTAAGCATAATTTAATTTTGAACGTGTTTTGGGCCAGTTGTTGTTGATTGGGGCAGCCAAGTAATTTGACGCATTTGAACAATTTTTTAAAAAGTAAAAAAGTAAAGTAATAGTTACTTTTCCTGGTAATTAATTACTTTGACATTGATGTGACTCAGTTACTAACTCAGTTACTTTTTTGGAGAAGTAATGAGTAACTATAATTAATTACTTTTTCAAAGTAGCATGCCCAACACTGGTCCCTAATGACTATTTTGATATTTGAATGGTTTCTGTGGTTAAAAGTATAAAAAAGCAAAAAAAAATGTAGGCAAGAAGAATAATAAAGCTTAGAAGAACAATAGTGATTCAGGCCAGTAAAAATGACCTATGGTTATACTACCTGGTGCCCATAGTAGTTAGAACAATCTGCCTTTTTAGAAGGCGCTAGGTTGGGTGAATGGCTAGATCATTACATTGCAAAAAGTGGACTTTGCTGCAGGAGACTACTGCTCGCTTCTCATCTCCAACTGCAAGTGTCATGTGTCCAACAACAAGTCTAATACTAACCAAATGGATTTTGAACCTAAACATAACCAGACATGAATCACAGCATTGTCACAGCACAAAATATCATTATGTTTTTACCAGAGATGTGTAAAGGTTGTACAAAGCTTGAGTACATTACCACAGCTGCTAGATGGTGTAAATGTAACCACAGTTAAATGTTTTTGTCTTAATATTAATATTAACACTAATATTCATCTTTTTGCAGATGACACTATTTTATACTATTGTGCTGGCTCTACAACTATACTCTATGACTGTACAACTGCTTTTAGAAAATCTGCAACTCTCCTTCAGTCATGGCAGGATGGTCAGCCAAAAGTAGATGCTGGGTACCAACTTTCTCATCCTCTCTATTTGATCAATACCTACCAGTATTTTGTTTATAAAATTATAGAAAATAGATTGAGTGAGTGAGACGTCTTCAAATTACTTACAGCAGTCCAGAAATATACAATTATGAAAAAGATAAAGTAGAACATTGTCACATTAGTTTCATAAGTTCTAATCAAAAATGTATCATTTTTGCCTAATAGACAAATACTTCTCTGACAATTAATTGACACATTGTTTCAGCGCTAGTCATTTATCAATGTAGTCTAGCTTGCAACTTGAAAGCAAGGAAGTGATGGGGGAGGAAGCTGTGCATGAACTGACACTGGTTTTGTGGTAGAGAATAGATTATCTATTCCTTTACAGATGCAATAGGATTATGTGTTTGCCTTTCCTGTAATGTGACTAAATATGACACATACAATGACCACAAGTATTCAGTGATGTATAAATAAAGAGGGGCAAACCTGCAAACCAGTAGCCATAGTTATCTACATTACGTGACTCTCACAATACTCACTTTGCTCTGTTTGAGAACAGTCTTTTGTCTGAATCAGTGGAAAGGTGAGAATGAAATATTTCAACTTTTTTTACTTGTGCAATATAGAGTATTTATGATTGTGTATCATGACCACATTACCAAGTATTCTGATTTTCAAAGTCTTTATTTATCTATGTATTTATAATGTATTTTCTTCTTTTTAGAATGAAGTGTACCGTGGTCTTTCTTGTGTTGTCCATGGTTGTCCTCATGGCTGAACCTGGAGAGTGTATTTTCGGGTTGCTTGTGTCGGGAGCCATTCACGGTATGCCCATTGAAACAATTCAACTTGGATGTGTCAAAATTGCCACTGTGATAAAGACCATTTTTAATGACAAATTAATGTAATGTCATATAGATGCATCGATTTAAAGGATTTCTGGTTTCCTTCAGTCAACAACTCTTCCCTGTATTGCCTCATGTGACTAAAATTGTCGCTTATAAGTTAAATAAAAACTGCAGTGCTAAGCTGTTTAAGGAAATTACTCAGCCATTTTCAAAATCATGTTTAAATATTTTGAACCTGTTTTTAACCTGTTTTTTCAGTCTTAAGATTTCCTGTCAGTTTATAATCCTGTAGCACATGTGTTCATATTTAATTAATTATTGTATCTGTCCTGGACTATAATGGAACATGTTATGGTATTGAAATGTTCAGATTTTATGTAATTTTCTTTCTTTCTTTTTTATTTCATTCAGTTGGCCATATGATCCATGGGTATGTTACTTGTATACCTATCCACTACCACTATCATATGTATTGATATAGTTGAATAGACATGTCCTTTTCTTGCCATTCTGAATCTTCTCTCCTTCCACCAGGCTTATCAAAAAATATAGGGGATTGGATGTGCAGGTAGTGGAGCTGGACAAACGTGCAGTGGATTACAACCCAGGGCGGCCTGGTTTTGATTAAAGTGGCCACTTTGAAATATGTTTTGAATGGAAAAATATATTTTTTCTTCCACTTAACCATTATAAACCAATATATTGCTGAATATATGTTTGCATTTAAATGTTTTGAGAAATTTGAATGAATTTTGGAATTTGAAATAAATCTGCTTTGCATCATGACTCATCAGTCTTATTCAAATATACTATTTGATAATGGTGATTAATAGAGTTTTACTTTTAACTTAAAAGAGTTTTATATTTTAAAAGATGGGTATCGACTAAAATTAAGCTGATCAGATGTAGATCCTGTCATTCCTGAACTCTATGTGCACCTCAGCCTGCTGTTGCAGTGCTGATCTACTTTAAAACAGCCCAGTGTGAGCATTTTGCTGGTGTATGCGAGTGAATATTAGTGTGTGATTCACTAGACTCTGACTCTTACTCTCTGTAATTGGCTCAGGTCATATCAGCTGCCACCAATTAGTGTTTCTGTAGTTCCAACAACTTTTCTCTAGTGGATCCCATCACATCAGTCTCAGGAGTTGCTTTCTCCCAGTTAAACTTTCATTCATATCAGATCAATCTGATCTCAACTGATCAGTTTATTAGTTCTAAACCAGGACCTTTGTTATTTAGATTAAGTAGCATATGAAAAATGTGTGTACCAATGTCAGTAGGCTACACGTGTCAGATACATATTATATCAACATTATTTTATCTTATCTTCTGCTGCCATATAATAAATATAATATGACAGAATATTTTTTTATCTGGATTACACAATAACTGTTAAATCAGAAATGGGGGGAAAATATAGAATAAACGAGCAATACTATAATATACTGCAATACTATAAGCAAAGAGGCAAGCAAGTCAAGGATGGACCAACTTGCTGAGTCATTTGCCTTCCAAGAAGAAACACAAAGGCCAGCACTGCAGCATAAAGACTGCTACTCACATGTCACTTGAGTCAGTGCAACACAGTGCAACCAGCTGCAGTAAACTGAGTGTTCTTTGTGCCAAGGAGTTTTGTCAAGTGTTTACACAAATGAGACAGATATATAATAATGTAGAATTAAGAATATTACTTAAACTGGAGATAATGTCTAAATGTAGTGATAATGCCATGGATTTATAGCAGCCCCACCACCAAGCAAAGGAGTATGAACATGGATGTGATCTGAAAAGGACCTTAAACATACTTGTTTGTATTGTATTAAAATTCTGAATTTAAGAACATGAAGAGTGATGGAAAGGGAGCCCTGTGTAGAATGACTTCAGTTTTCTTGGTGAGATAAGCATCTTTATTCTGTTAAATACATGTTAAATACATAGCATGTCAGTTTTATCTTTTCCTGTATTGCACAATACCAGACAAATCATGAGTAAGTGAATTCATCTAGAAGGATGTGTGGGCAAGGGCGTAGGTACATAAGAACTGTAGATGTAATTGGATAAAAACTACAATTTTTGGTGATTTTCTTATTTATTGGGTGGTTTCATAAACTGATCAAATGTTTTATTAGTAACTCTGCATCTTTCTATGCAGATAGGATAGGGTGGTTTGTGAAGATTAGGAATGAATGAGTTTGTCAGTCAGTGAATCAATTATCTCTTTCAACCTTATACCTCTGGAAGCACAGCCAATATTGCCTGTAATGACTGCTATACACTAGAATCAACAGAATGAATGCTTCCACTGTACACCCTTCCTCACATTTTACTAATGGCACCCAATTCACAAAATGTAATATATCATTGTATCTCATCTCTACTGCACTTATATCAGTAAATCGGTAGAACAGACAAGGTTAAAAATGACACTGACAAACTGGTAGATGAATCCAGTAAGCACAGCACAGTACAATGCTAGCCAACAGTCCCATGACATACCATACCAGTAAATTCCTGACAACATAGCCACTCAAATAATCTCATCTTTCAACAGGAAGACCCTACTAGCCTGCTTGTGTTGAGTACATGTCAGAAAAGAGATGTAATTCGTTTTCAGGATAGATACTCCTCCCTGTACTGCTACAATGGAAGCAAGGATTTGCATAACCCAAAGATGAACCATCTTGGGTGACTCTATTGCCTTCCATACAGATGAATAAGATTAATTCATTAATTAATTAATTAATACGAGCTTGGATCATAAGACTACATGCATGAGGCAAATGACAACGAGTGACCAAGAGGGAACAGCATATATAGGGTCCAGGCATGTCAGCATCTGGGGCACATGGGGCCCTGCCAAATATTTTTGTCCAATATGCTAGCACTTTTCAGTAAGTTAACGTCAGACATTCCACTAACGTCAGACATTCCACTTATTGAGTTCCAGACCATACTGTGTACCAAATATGGATATAAAAAACATACTAATAACTGGAACAAACTACCAGTAGATCTGAAATCAGCTCCAACTATGAATATTTTTAAATCCAGGTTAAAAACACTTCTCTTCTCCTGTGCTTATGATTGAGCTCTTTCAAAGCACTTACAATTTTAATCTTTCATTTGCACTCTGTCCTTTTAATGATTTTAAAGCAAATCATTATTTTATGCTGCAACCTTATATTTAATGCTCTATTCTAGTAATTTATTTCTCTCTCTTTCTATTTTTCTGTACTTTGTTTTTATTATTAGTGTGTACAATTGTATGTTTTAATGTTTCTATGTTTTTACTATTGGGTTTTATGTTTATTTCTCAAATTGCATGTTCTTGTTTTTTTATTTCCAATTCTTACTGTTAAATGTTTGTTTTATATAAATGAAACTGCCTTGCCTAATAATGAAACGCCAAGACTGTCACATCAAGCCAGTCCAACAGTGACACTGACTAAACTGAATGGTTTTTATGTGACCAAAAAGTACTGAAGAGGAAAAAGATGACAGAACCTACAATAACATTTAGAGTGAAGGGAAAAATACTAATACTAATGTCTTAATACAAGGTTAATGTCATGGATTAATAGCAGCTTAGGAATTTTAATACCTCAAAAATCTCATTAAAGAAGTGAAACATTTATTTTAAAAAAGCACATTTTATACAGATTTGAGATGCTTTAAGTTGTCTTTTTGACTCTGGGTTGAGGTCAACTGAAAAAGTCTAACCCATAACAACATTAACTTCCTTGGCAAGATGAGATCAGCATCATCACCCTGATTAGCTCCCGCCCTACCAGTTTATGCTTCCTTTATTATAAACACTGAGAAACAACAATGAGTAATGATTTTTGTGTCTATAAAATAGATGTGCATCTGCCAGCCGTAACACAAAGAGATATACATCACCTTGGCATCAGCTCATTGATTTCACCCTCAATCAGAAAGGTAAAAACAAAATAGTTCCTCATTATTTATTTATGAGTGAGATAGTTTATTCTGGGAGTTGTTATTGTATGTTATTTTTTAACGTGTAAACAGATCACTTTTTGAAAAGTCCACAATTTTAGCATCATTCTGTGTTTGCTTCTTGTTTCCAGGATGAAGTTGATCGTATTCTTCCTCGTGTTGTCGATGGTCGTCCTCATGGCTGAACCTGGGGATGCTTTTTTTCACCACATTATCAGAGGTGTTACACACGGTAAGCAACCAAGTTTGCATTGCATGCATTTTGACATGACATAGCTGGAAAAGCACAGGTGTGATTGAGCATTTATACCCCCGGGCACATCACATCTAAAAAGTCATGCAGCCACTATTGAAGTTATTAATTAAAATCTGGGTCTGCAGCGCGCAGGTGGTCGAGTGGTTAGAGCACATGCCATATACGCAGCTGACCCCGGTTCGAATCCCAATCGGTGGTCCTTTGCTGCATGTCACAACCCCCTCTCTCTCCCATGTTTCCTGTCTGTCTACTGATAAATAAAGGCGTCTTTGCAAACAAAATCTTTTTTTAAAATTAATCTGGGTCTGCTATAACATAAAAATATATGTTTTGTTATATAACCCAATTTTTATGAGTTGACGAATGGCTGAAACACATGTAAATGCATTCATGTATTTGAAATATAGAATCTGGCCATTTAGGAAAGGGTTGGATGTTGTATCTCAGTACTTTTTAGTACTAACTGAAATTCCAGTTGTGGTGAATATTGAAAACTATCCACTATCAAACTTCTTAGTCTACTTTACTTATTCTTGGATCAAATATTTACCTATATTAATTGTCATTTTGTTAATGTTAGCCTTGTTTTAAATAAAAGTCTTATATATATGTTTTGGGTTAAGACAATGTTACAATGAAATGCATTTTAGTTGTTTGAACACTATTGGCAATAATGTTTAAAGTTCTAATTTAGGACACACAAGTATGCACAATAACTTAATGGTTTACACCTTGCAATGCATTAATGATGACTTACCCACTGCACTGACTGTACTTCATATAATGATGTTAAAAGTGTATTGATTCATGTGATGTGTAATACAATGTGAGGAATTAAGCGTGAACATAATTATATTTTCTCATGTCTTTTATATTTAGTCGGCAGATGGATCGGCGGGTAAGGACTTGTGCTTCTTACCACTATATTAGCACAAATACTGCTTTTGCTGCATGTTTCTATGTTATGGAGCTGAACAATCTCTCTGAACCCATCAGGTTAATCGGAGGCCGGGAGCAGAACAACCTTGACCAGGAGCAACAATTTGACCAACGGCAGGTGGCTTTTGACTAGCCCTGAATCTATGATGGTCCCCAGAAGGACCCAAAAGAAATGCTTAACCCTAACCCAAACCCTATGCCTTGCTCTTCAGCATAAGACAAAAATGATTTACGCACTGTCAATCATTGCTTGAAAACCCTAATCCTAACCCAATTGATTTTGGAAGTCTTACATGATTTTGTAAAAAATGATTGTCATTTGAAATAAATTTGCATCGCAAAAAGCCAAAACATTTCTCCTTTGTCCTATTTTCACGGAAAAGTCTGAATAAATGAATATGAAAATGGTGTGACTTGTGAGGTGACACTTGTGGTTGGAGATACGGGAGTTGAACAGCGGTCTCCTGCAAAGTCCACTTTTTGGCACTTTTTAATCAACCCATCTATTCAACTGGTAACCTTCAAATATGGAAATGTGTACCTATATAGGTGTCATAGATGGCTTCTTTCACTCAAATATTGTGTAAGCATGAAAAAATTGGAATATTCATGTACACAAATCTATAGATCAATTTTAGTGAGGGAATAACGGCGTTATAAATAAACAACATTACTAACGGCGTTACTTTTTTCAGTAACGAGTAATCAAATTAATTACTGTTCCCCCGTTACAACGCCGTTACCATTACTGCCCCCGAAAATGCGGCGTTACTTCTTCAGACCTCACTGAAGCGGTTTTCACCCGAACAGGCGCTCTCTCTCTCTTCCTGCCAAAGAGCGGCTGCACTTAGAGGCAAAACCATCTCCCGGAGTCTGGATCGAGCGAGCAAGAGTGTGCTGTAGAGAGTGACTGCGCGTGTGTTTGTGTGTATGTGTGACTATCAATGCAGCGTGTTTGAGAGCAAAATGTCCTGATAGCTTTTTTGAGGAATAAAATTCAATCACTGCACATCTGCTACATGTACAATTTTATTATTTACTTCTTTTTAGTACATTTCTTAAGCATAATTTAATTTTGAACGTGTTTTGGGCCAGTTGTTGTTGATTGGGGCAGCCAAGTAATTTGACGCATTTGAACAATTTTTCAAAAAGTAAAGTAATAGTTACTTTTCCTGGTAATTAATTACTTTGACATTGATGTAACTCAGTTACTAACTCAGTTACTTTTTTGGAAAAGTAATGAGTAACTATAGTTAATTACTTTTTCAAAGTAACGTGCCCAACACTGGTTCCTAATGACTATTTTGATATTTGAATGGTTTCTGTGGTTAAAAGTATAAAGAAGCAAAAAAAAAATGTAGGCAAGAAGAATAATAAAGCTTAGAAGAACAATAGTGATTCAGGCCAGTAAAAATGACCTATGGTTATACTACCTGGTGCCCATAGTAGTTAGAAGAATTTGCCTTTTTAGAAGGCGCTAGGTTGGGTGAATGGCTAGATCATTACATTGCAAAAAGTGGACTTTGCTGCAGGAGACTACTGCAGAGACTACTACTACTAATGTTTTTGTCTTAATATTAATATTAACACTAATATTCATCTTTTTGCAGATGACACTATTTTATACTATTGTGCTGGCTCTACAACTATACTCTATGACTGTACAACTGCTTTTAGAAAATCTGCAACTCTCTTTCAGTCATGGCAGGATGGTCAGCCAAAAGTAGATGCTGGGTACCAACTTTCTCATCCTCTCTATTTGATCAATACTTTTGTTTATAAAATTATAGAAAATAGAGATTGAGTGAGTTAGACGTCTTCAAATTACTTACAGCAGTCCAGAAATATACAATTATGAAAAAGATAAAGTAGAACATTGTCACATTAGTTTCTTAAGTTCTAATCAGCAATTTATAATTTTTTCCTAATAGACAAATACTTTTCTGACAATTAATTGACACATTGTTTCAGCGCTAATCATTTATCAATGTAGTCTAGTTTGCAACTTGAAAGCAAGGAAGTGATGGGGGAGGAAGCTGTTCATGAACTGACACTGGTTTTGTGGTAGAGAACAGATTATCTATTCCTTTACAGATGCAATAGGATTATGTGTTTGCCTTTCCTGTAATGTGACTAAATATGACACATACAATGACCACAAGTATTCAGTGCTGTATAAATAAAGAGGGGCAAACTTGCAAACCAGTAGCCATAGTTATCTACATTACGTGACTGAAATGGGGGGAAAATATAGCATAAGCGAGCAATACTGTAATATACTGCAATACTATAAGCAAAGAGGCAACCAAGTCAAGGATGGACCAACTTGCTGAGTCATTTGCCTTCCAAGAAGAAACACAAAGGCCAGCACTGCAGCATAAAGACTGCTACTCACATGTCACTTGAGTCAGTGCAACACAGTGCAACCAGCTGCAGTAAACTGAGTGTTCTTTGTGCCAAGGAGTTTTGTCAAGTGTTTACACAAATGAGACAGACATATAATAATGTAGAATTAAGAATATTACCTAAACTGGAGATAATGTCTAAGTGTAGTGATAATGCCATGGATTTATAGCAGCCCCACCACCAAGCAAAGGAGTATGAACATGGATGTGATCTGAAAAGTACCTTAAACATACTTGTTTGTTTGGTTTGTTCAGGTTGAATTGTATTAAAATTCTGAATTTAAGAACATGAAGAGTGATGAAAAAGGGAGCCCTGTGTAGAATGACTTAAATTTTCTTGGTGAGATAAGCATCTTTATTATGTTAAATACAATGAGCATGTCAGTTTTATCTTTTCCTGTATTGCACAATACCAGACAAATCATGAGTAAGTGAATTCATCTAGAGGGATGTGTGGCCAAGGGCGTAGGTACATAAGAACTGTAGATGTAATTGGATAAAAACTACAATTCATGGTGATTTTCTTATTTATTGGTTGGTTTCATAAACTGATCATATTTTTTATTAGTAACTCTGCATCTTTCTATGCAGATAGGATAGGGTGGTTTGTGAAGTTTGTGAATGAATGAATGACTTCGTAAGTCAGTGAATCAATTATCTCTTTCAACCTTATACCTCTGGAAGCACAGCCAATATTGCCTGTAATGATTGCTATACACTAGAATCAACAGAATGTATGCTTGCACTGTACACCCTGCCTCACATTTTACTAATGGCACCCAAATCACAAAATGTAATATATCAATGTGTCTCATCTCTACTGCACTTATATCAGTAAATCGGCAGAAAAGACAATGTTAAAAATGACACTGACAAACTGGTAGATGGGTCCAGTAAGCACAGCACAGTGCAAGCCAACAGTCCCATGACATACCATACTAGTAAAATCCTGACAAGATAGCCACTCAAATAATCTCGTCTTTAAACAGGAAGACCCTACTAGCCTGCTTTTGTTGAGTACATGTCAGAAAAGAGATGCAATTCGTTTTCAGGATAGATACTTATGTCCAACATTGCCTACACTGCTATAATGGAAGTAAGGATTTGCATAACCCAAAGATGAACCATCTTGGGTGACTCCATTGCCTTCCATACAGATGAATAAGATTAATTCATTAAGAAAGAGAGTTCTTTCTTAATGAATTCCTTAATTAGTTAATACGAGCTTGGATCATAAGACTACATGCATGAAGCAAATGACAATGGGTGACCAAGAGGGAACAGCATATATAGGGTCCAGGCATGTCACCATCTGGGGCACATGGGGCCCTGCCAAATATTTTTGTCCAATATGCTAGCACTTTTTCAGTAAGTTAAGAAGAAACCCTCTAACATCAGACATTCCACTTATTGAGTTCTAGACCATACTGTGTACCAAATATGGAATATGGATATAAAAACATACTAACAATGAAATGCCAAGACTGTCACATCAAGCCAGTCCAACACTGACACTGACTATACTGAATGGTTTTTATATGACCAAAGAGTACTGGAGAGGAAAAAGATGAGAGAATCTACATTAACATTTAGAGTGTATGGAAAAATACTAATACTAATGTCTTAATACAAGGTTAATGTCATGAAATTAATAGCAGCTTGGGAATTCTAATACTTCAAAAATCTCATTAAAGAAGTGAAACATTTTTTAAAAGCACATTTTATACAGATTTGAGATGATTTAAGGTGTCTTTTTGACTCTGGGTTGAGGTCAACTGAAAAAGTCTAACCCATTACAACATTAACATCCTTGGCAAGATAAGATCAGCATCATCACACTGATTAGCAATTATGCTTCCTTGATGATAAACACTGAGAAAAAACAATGAGTAATGATTTTTGTGTCTATAAAATAGATGTGCATCTCCCAGCCATAACACAAAGAGATTTACCTCACCTTGGCATCAGCTCATTGATTTCACCCTCAATCAGAAATGTAAAAACAAAATAGTTCCTCATTATTTATTCATGAGTGAGATAGTTTTTTCTGGGAATTGTTATTGTATGTTATTTTTTAACGTATAAAAAGATCACTTTTTGAAAAGTCCACAATTTTGGCATCATTCTGTGTTTGTTTCTAGTTTCCAGGATGAAGTTGATCGTATTCTTCCTCGTGTTGTCGATGGTCGTCCTCATGGCTGAACCTGGGGATGCTTTTTTTCACCACATTTGGAGAGGCGTTAAACACGGTAAGCATCCAAGTTTGCATAGCATGCATTTTGACATGACATAGCTGGAAAAGCACAGGTGTGATTGAGCATTTATACCCCCGGGCGCATCAAATCTAAAAAGTAATGCAGCCACTATTGAAGTTATTAATTCAAATCTGGGTCTATCTAATCTATAACATAAAAATATCTGTCCAATTTTTATGAGTTTACAAATGGCTGAAACACATGTAAATGCATGCATGTATTTGAAATGTGTAAATATAGAATCTAGCCATGTAGGATAGGGTTGGATATTGAAGCTCAGTACTTTTTAGTACTAATTGAAATTCCAGTTGTGCTGAATATTGAAAACTATCCACTATCAAACTTCTTAGTCTACTTTACTTATTCTTGGATCAAATATTTACCTATATTAATTGTCATTCTGTTAATGTTAGCCTTGTTTTAAATAAAAGTCTTATGTATCTGTTTTGGTTAAGACAATGTTACAATGAAATGCATTTGAGTTGTTTGAACATGTTTACATTCCCCAAATAAAGGTATTGCAGAAAGATCATGTTTTGTTATTGATACCGGAACTCAGATATCATGTCTGCACTATTGGTAATAATGTTTAAAGTTCTAATTTAGGACACACAAGTATGCACAATAACTTAATGGTTGACACCTTGCAATGCATTAATGATGACTTACCTGCTGCACTGACTGTACTTCAAATAATGTTGTTAAAAGTTTATTGATTCATGTGATGTGTAATACAATGTGAGGAATTAAGCGTGAACATAATTATATTTTCTCATGTCTTTTATATTTAGCCGGCAGATTTATCGGCGGGTAAGGACTTGTGCTTCTTACCAGTATATTACCACAAATACTGCTTTTGCTGCATGTTTCTATGTTATGGAGCTGAACAATCTCTCTGAACCCATCAGGTTAATCGGAGGCCGGGAGCAGAACAACCTTGACCAGCAGCAACAATTTGACCAACAGCAGTTGGCTTTTGACTAGCCCTGAATCTATGATGGTCCCCAGAAGGACCCAAAAGGAATGCTTAACCCTAACCCGAACCCTAAGCCTTGCTCTTCAGCATAAGACAAAAATGATTTACGCACTGTCAATCATTGCTTGAAAACCCTAATCCTAACCCAATTGATTTTGGAAGTCTTACATGATTTTGTAAAAATGCCTTTTGCTGTTATGGTTTTTGGGTAAGTATTGTCGTAGAGAAGCAAGTGAACGTGATTACTTAGGCCAAGTTTCATTTTATCACTTTATTTTACTTTGGCACAACCACTTTATGCTGTCCTCCCCCATGTTTTGAGAACCACTGTGTAATTGTAAGTATTATAAATAGCTAAAACTAAATTGTACATGGGTAGCATGGTGGTGCAGTTTTTAGCACTGTCACCTCGCAGCAAGAAGGTTCCTGTTTCGAACCCACAGACCAGCTTGGGCCTTTGGGGAGTTTGCAAGTTCTCCCCGTGCCTGTGTGGGTTCTCTCCAGGTACTCTAGCTTCCTCCCACAAAACAAAACATGCAGCAGAGGTTAATTGGTGACTCTAAATTGCCTGTGTCTATATATGTTAGCTCTGTGATTAAATGGCGATATGTCCAAGTTGTATCCCACCTCTCACCCAGTGTCAGCTGAGACTGGCTCCAGCTCCCCGGTGAACCTCTTGAGGATAAGCAGTGAAGAAAGTGAATGAATTAATGAATAAATTGTACGTGGTACTCTACTTCTAGGCTATTCAATTGGCGGCCCCAGGGCCGGGTCCGGCCCCTGAGGAATTTTGTACCGGCCCTTGGAGTGAAGTGTAGTTATTATATATATATATATATATATATATATATATATATATATATATATATATATATATATATATATATATATATATATATGGGTAGTCTTATACAGCGCATGACTATGGTTAATTGTACATTTTATTGTGCAGTAGGAGGCGGTATGCACCCCTTTAAATCATGGTGGCAGCTGTAAAATATCTACCTGTTTCGGCTGGACATATATTTTGGGGGACCACACTTGACCAATCAAAGTCGCCCATTCGCGCTCTAGTGCTGCGCTCTGACCGCTCTGACTTGTCTCTTTCAAGCCAAGCACGAAGTTTGGCTAACAAGAAAAAATGTCTCTCTCTACCTTAAAAAAAAGAAAAGTTGACTCAGAGAACAGGCAGTTCAACAATGAATGGACAGAGAAATACGCGTTTATTGCCGTTGATGCGAATCCTGTTTGCTTAATCTGCAACGAGTGCCTCGCTGTGTGCAAAGAGTATAATTTGAGAAGGCATTTCAAGACAAGGCATGCTAACTTTGATGCTACTTTCCCCCCGGGTTCCGCTGCTCGGAGGCAGAAGATAACAGGGCTTACATCTTGTTATGAGCAAGCAAATTCCAATTTCTGACACGTCAAATATGAGGAGAGTCGAGTCCCTTGCATCGGACGTTTTCGAGACGCTTTTGGACAAGCTGAGGAAGGCAGAGGAGATAGATAGATAGATAGATAGATAGATAGATAGATAGATAGATAGATAGATAGATAGATAGATAGATAGATAGATAGATAGATAGATACTGTAGATAGATAGATAGATATACTTTATTGATCCCAAGCTGGGAAATTACAGTGTAGCAGCAGCATTACACGGACACATAGTGGCGATACATATACTACGATACTAAATAAGGTAACTATACATACTAAAATAGCAAAATATTTACCGATGTGTTTGGCCGTGGATGAGTCGACTGATAACAGTGATGTTGCACAGCTGTGCCTATATGTGCGATTTTTTGATGGGGAATGTTTTCGTGAGGATCTGCTTGGACTAATTCCCATAGAGGGGCACACTACCGGTGAGATTCTCTTCACCAAAAGTGCTTCATTCTTTGAGGAGAACAACTTGGATTTGGCGCACGTCAACATGTTGGTGACGGATGGTGCGCCCTCGATGGCAGGCAGGGATCAGGGGCTCGCCTGGAGGATTGCAGCCGCGGCGTCGCAGGTGAGATCTCTACATTGCCTCATCCACCAAAGCCTCCTGTGTGCCAAGCTCAGTGGTGAGTTAAAAGAGACCATGGACTCTGTCATGGCAATTATAAACTTCATCCGTTATACCTCCAGTTTACAGCAACGCCTTTTCCGCAAGCTGTTGACTGACATGTCTGCTGAATATAAAGATTTGCTCATTCACAATGACATTAGATGGCTTAGCAAAGGAAACACTTTGAAACATTTTTGTGAACAAAGAGAGGAGATTCTGTTTTTTCTCCAGTCTTCAAAATTGAAAAAAGTTTCTGTCTCTGATGGAAAATTATGAGTTTAATGCCACTGTTTGCTTTTTGAGCGACGTTTTCCATCATTTGAACCAACTCAACATGGAATTGCAGGGCAGAGATAAAACAGTTGCAGAACTTGTGGAGAAACTTCATGCTTTTCAAAGAAAGCTCTCACTCTTCTCTGCTGATCTTTGTCCTGGCAAGATGCTCCACTTCCCCACATTGAGGAAATGTTCCCCACATAGATGGCAAATGTTGGCAAACTACATGCAAGGTAACAGGCATGTTAGTCAAGCAAGAAATGAGGATTGATTTTTGAACAGTATGATGCAATTAACATGTTATTCACCTCATATTATGGACTTAATGTTTTTCTTGATGTGGTATTATTGTTAAATGCAGTTAAAAATGTTTTGCCTTGATAAAGTGCCATGCACTGTTATGCTGTTATAATTCTATTCAAAGGCATACTATGCAGTTTTGTTTTGTATTTGTTGGTGCACTTGGAATTGATGTTGTTAGTTAAATGAATTAAATTCTAAACAACTGATATGGCTCATCTACAACCCCATTTCCAATGAAGTTGGGACGTTGTGTAAAATGTAAATAAAAACAGAATACAATGATTTGCAAATCCTTTTCAACCCGTATTCAATTGATAAATATATTTAATGTTCAAACTGATAAACTTTGTTGTTTTTTTGCAAATATTCACTCATTTTGAATTTGATTCCCGCAACATGTTCCAAAAAAGCTGGGACAGGAGCAACAAAAGACTGGGAAAGTTTAGGAATGCTCAAAAAACACCTGTTTGGAACATTCCACAGGTGAACAGGTTAATTGGAAACAGGTGAGTGTCATGATTGGGTATAAAAGGAGCATCCCCGAAAGGCTCAGTCATTCACAAGCAAGGATGGGGCGAGGTTCACCACTTTGTGAACAACTGCATGAGCAAATAGCCCAACAGTTTAAGAACAACGTTTCTCAATGTACAATTGCAAGGAATTTAGGGATTTCATCATCTACGGTCCATAATATCATCAAAAGATTCAGAGAATCTGGAGAACTCTCTGTATGTAAGCGGCAAGGCCGAAAACCAATATTGAATGCCCGTGACCTTCGATCCCTCAGGCGGCACTGCATTAAAAACCGACATCAATGTGTAAAGGATATTACCACATGGGATCAGGAACACTTCAGAAAACCATTGTCAGTTAACACAGTTCGTCGCTACATCTACAACTGCAAGTTAAAACTCTACCATGCAAAGAGAAAGCCATATATCAACAACACCCAGAAACGCTGCCGGCTTCTCTAGGCCCGAGTTCATCTGAGATGGACTGATGCAAAGTGGAAATGTGTGCTGTGGTCTGACGAGTCCACATTTCAAATTGTTTTTGGAAATTATGGACGTCGTGTCCTCCGGGCCAAAGAGGAAACGGACCATCCGGATTTTTATCAGCCCAAAGTTCAAAAGCCAGCATCTGTGATGGTATGGGGGTGTGTTAGTGCCCATGGCATGGGTAACTTGCACATCTGTGAAGGCACCATTAATGCTGAACGGTACATACAGGTTTTGGACCAACATATGCTGCCATCCAAGCAACGTCTTTTTCAGGGACGTCCCTGCTTATTTCAGCAAGACAATGCCAAGCCACATTCTGCACGTGTTACAACAGCGTGGCTTCGTAGTAAAAGAGTGCGGGTACTAGACTAGACTGGCCTGCCTGCAGTCCAGACATAATGTCTCCTCGTTGCATTTAGTGTTACTTGAAATGACCAGGGCTCAGCTAGTGTTGCCTTTTAAAAATCGCAGTTTTCCCGGGATTCCCTGGAAAATTGGCTTCTTTTCCCGGGATTTAAAATGTCTTATTTTCGGGATAAATATTAATCTCTAGTGCGCATGCGTGACCAAGTGTACCGTGTTCAAGCACACCTCTTCCAACCGTACCGTGCCAGGGAAGTGTACCGTACTCAAGCACGGTACACTTGCACTCACACTAGCCAAATAATCCGGATTTTAGGGGGCAAACGTGCTTGGGCACGGTACGTGCTCTTGTTCTGGATTTACAAAATAGAATATATTGACTCCTTCAGTATGTTGTAATTTCTTTATTTGTTACCATAATTACTCATTCTCCGGCCCCTTATTTTTCCTCAGTTTCATGAACTGGCCACAATTCCAAATTAATTGAATAGCCCTGCTCTACTTTGACTCTGTTGAGATAGTGGTTGTCGTGTTACTGTCTCCATTTCCCAGAGCAATAATGATATTAAGTATAAAGCAGCTCTACAACAATTCCTCATCAGTCATTAATAAATGTTTGATTTACTTCACATATACATTCACAATAACTATTTTATGGTCCAGGAGAATATTTTATAGAATATGAATAATACAACATGTTTAATAAATAAAGGTCAAACTTGTACATTTTGGATATATAAAAATGTGCATCAACTCTACTACAACTGGGTCTAGTGTGTTTTTACAGCTCTCAAATGTAAAAAAAATAAATAAAAATCAAATTTGACCCTGATCAGTATGTAAAGGTTAAAAAAGGTCTGTGTGGTCTGACTCAGTTTCAAGGTTAGATCACTCTGTTGTGAAATTTAAGAGAACAAATGGACCTTTCAATCACTGGGCACAGAGACAGAGATACTGGACGTCTGTCAACTTTTTAAGTGACAGCACAGCTTTGATATGAATGCAACATTCCCCCTGTTGGAGAGCTAGTGTATAACATACCATTGATGATGCATTACCATTTAACTCCATTAAACCATTTAACCTCCTGGGTCTCTTCATTATTTCCATACGTAAAATTATTTTGTACACAGTTTAATGTGACAGAGATGCAACAACTCTTAATAAAAACACAGTCAATGAGATAACACCAGTCTCAGGAGTTGTCATGGGATCAGCTGCTAAAGACTGTTTTTGTTTATTCTCTCTTCATCTATTATAACCCTCCTGTCATTGCAGATCTTGCCACTCCCTGCCCTGCAATTACTTCGTTCCCCTCACCTGAGCTTCCACACCCTCTTCCACAGCTGGCCCTCTTCATCAGCCTCCCACTCAGTCTCCTTTTCATATACAGTCAGTTACTCTCTGTCAGATTGTAAAGCCACATGCTCTGCTTTTGTATTGCCTGTTGGGTCTGCCTGAGATTTCCTCATTTTTTTTTTTACTAGTAGTTGGTTTTTTGGACCTTTCTTTTTCAGTTTAGTTAGCTTCTTTTGTTTCAGTTCGTGCTTTTGGGTCCAGCACCTTCTGAGTCATTACAGGGTCTACATCCAGACACATAAATTGGCAGGAAAGTTTGGATAGTTGATACAGAGTTAACAAGTAATATAATGTGAAGCATAAGTCACTGAACAATTACAAAGTTTGCAGAGAGGGGGCGCCTTTGTGTGCGTCCCGTTTAGATGTCAAAACGTCATTGCAGCGCCACGGCCTGTTCAAGTCTGGCTCTGGACATTTGCCCTATTTTTCTTTGCTGCTGTCAAAGAAACAATATTACACCTGTTTCACTTACTCTTATGCACATTATTTACAGTGCTGCTTAAGTTACTCTAACTGGGTTTTTTTCCATTAACCTTTGTGTTTTCTGCCATGGAGTGGTTGTACACTTTACATGCACAACTCTGATCAAAGTAGAAGAAAAAAAACAGTATATTTGATGGGAACCCTTACTTCCTCTTTCTGTGTGTTTTTTCTTATGTAATCTGTATGATACGTGTCACTGTGTTCGTGTGCTTCAATGTGTTGATCTCTGATAATTGTTCTTATTTCAATATGGTGTGAAAGACTGCACGTATGACTTCAGGCCAGCAATACAGACTTTGCTATTTTGATATTTTTGGTGCTTAACAGCTCTATAGAAGAATATATTTGTCTGTGTTGGAAAGAGAATACTTTCAGTAAAAGTCGGATCATTTACCGACCTTAGGCTTTCAGCATTGCATTTGGCATATTATGCATGTATAGCAAAGTCATTAAATCAATTATTCTAGACTGTTCTTCAAATTCATTACAAAATGTTTTGTTACCTCTGGAAATACAGAGCTTGAAAACTAATAGAAATTGAAGAAGTGATAACAAGAGGCACTGAGATTAGATCAGCACCTTGTCATCTGTCTACAGAACTTGACATTGCATAATAAGAAATACAGTTATTATAAATGATTCAACAATTCTGAGAAAATGAACTCAACAATGGCTTTATAAAGACAAAGGTACTTCACAACTGTTTAAAACACAGATTCACATCATCTGCAGGTCACAACTATTCACTTTGTTCTCTTTGAATTAAGTTTTTTGTTAGTGTGTTTTTCATGATAATCAGCTGGTGGAAACAGTTCTTCACTTAATGCTGTAATTCAGTGGTCTCCAACCCTGCTCCTGGAGAGCTACTGCCCTGCATGTTTTAGGTATCTCCTCACTCTAACACACCTGATTCTAATAATCAACTCGTTATCAAGCCCTTTGACGAGCCTCAGCTGCTTGATAACCAGTTAGAGTGAGGAGACACCTAAAACATGCAGGGCAGTAGCTCTCCAGGAGCAGGGTTGGAGACCACTGCTGTTATGGATAGCAGTGACAGGACCCAAATACACAACACAGAGACAAGCAAGTGTCTTGGTCTGTAAGAGGCAGCCGACGAATGAACGCTGGCGCAACTTACTGCTGCTGCTCGCCGGTAACTTTTTAACTTTTCTGACTTATTTTATAGTTTTAGGACCCTGTAATTGCCTTTATTTGGCATGATGATCTGGTTTTCATTACAACACTGGACTCCATAATATTCTTAATTCTCTTGCTCCGTTAAAAACCAGACCTGTTTCTTTCTCAGTCTCCACCCCTTGGTTCACCCCCGATCTTTGTCTAATGAAAGCCAAAGGTCGGCAACTTGAAAGCCTCCATAGAAAAACTGGTCTCACTATTCACAAAGAAATGTACAATAACCATATCTTACATTATAAGAACTCCATTGCCAGCACCAAAACCCACTATTACTCCAGTATAATCACTGCAAATAAAGGAAACTCCAAATCACTGTTCTCCCTGCTCAACAATATCACCCAACCCAAGGACTCTCTCCCCCCTCACTTGTACACAACCTCCTTCTGCAACTCTATTATGTCTTTTTCACTGCAAAAATCAAGAATATCCAACAGCACCTAGGTACAAACCCTCACCTCAACATCTCAGCCAACTTTCACCCATTCACACACTCATTCTCCTCCTTCCAACTCCCCACTCTCTCAGAAATCACAGAACTCATTCAGAAATCCAAGCCATCCTTTTGTCAACTGGACCCCCTCCCCACAAAGCTTGTTAAAGCCTGCCTCCCCTCTCTGGTGCAGCTCATCTCTGCCATCATCCACTCCTCTCTCACCACCGGAACTGTCCCTACATCTTTCAAAACTGCTGCCATTACCCCAATTTTAAAAAAAACCTGGCGCCGACCCCTCCAACTTCAACAACCTCCGTCCTATCTCCAATCTACCCTTCATCTCCAAAATTCTTGAAAAAATTGTTGCTTCCCAACTACCTATAACCTGTATGAACAGTTCCAGTCCGGTTTCCGCCCACTCCACAGCACTGAAACAGCACTCATCAAAATCACCAACGACCTCCTTATGGCAGCTGATTCTGGACTCCTCACCATCCTCATCCTCCTCCACCTGAGGGCTGCCTTCGATAACATCTGTCACATCACCCTCCTCAACAGGCTATCTTCCATTGGCATCACCCACACTCCGTTAGACTGGTTCACTTCTTACCTCCGTCACTTCCGGTGTGCCCCAGGGCTCTGTCCTGGGGCCCCTCCTCTTCATCACCTACCTCCTTCCCCTCGGCAAAAATTTAACATTCACTTCCATTGTTACGCTGATGACACCCAACTCTACCTCTCAACTAAACCGTCGTCCACTCTCCCGCCCACCTCCCTGACAGTCGATTCTGTGGACAGGGAAGAGGTGTGCTTCGATATGTCTTGTGTTTTCACATTGGTTGTACTCATGGCTGAATCAGGACAATGTGCGGCATCAAATCTTTAAGCAGAGGTGCAAATAGTGGATAAAAAGATCATTCACAGTGAATATAATATATGTGATGTGCAGTGTTGGGGAACGTTTTTTTTTTTTTTTTTAAATTAGTGCCATTAAAAAGTAACTTTTTTCATTACATCATTACCTTCTGAAAAAAGTAACAAGAGTACTTTAGCTTTACTGAAAATGAAAATCCCTTTGTGATTCCTCATGCATGTTGTTTTAGTCAAGACATCCATTAAACATAATGTTTCTAACATCATCACACAGCCAAGTCTGGCCCATAATCTGTAAATCTGTATACTGATAGCAGGAATAACAGACACAATGTCCCATTTATAGTTCTTTATTGTACAGCCTTCCATAAAAACTGTAAAAGTGGCTAAGCTTCTCAAACATATGCCCGCATACAGGTTATAAAATGACATACACGCTTTTAAAACACATACCTACATCACTACCCAGGCACAATTTGCATGTTACTGTAATGTTCTTGCCATTTTTTTCTCCCACAAATTCCAAATAATGTGAATATTTCCACAGAGTGAATGCTGTCCCTTCAGCCATCTTGCTCGCTGAGCATTTTTTCAGCCTATTCACCATAAAGAAATGGATCTGAATCATCAATACATGGGCTGATTTCTTATTATTGATTTTTAATTATGGGGTGCTGCCTTTTTTACCTGATTAAATAAAGATTTTTACATAGCGACATAGCAAGTTGCAATTGTCTGCTTCAGGCAGTGATGTCAGAGCAGGTGTTTGGCCTCAGAGCTAATGGAAAACACCACTTATTAGGATGTGTCAGAAGTTCATTGTACCCAGCCTTATATTTCCATTCATCTTATCAAGAAAACTGTGCTTAACCTTTACATACCGTTCATATTCTGATTTATAATTACTCTCTATACCAATTCTTATTCACAAATACCCATTCAGTCATTAATAAATGTTTGATTAATCCTTAATGAAGATGTCAGAGAGAGAGTGTTTATCTATGGAAAAAATACATAAGTAATCACTATATTATGGTCCAGGAGAACATTTTATGATGAGTACATGTTTGAAAAGTGATTTTTTAAATGTAATTTTTTTAATCAACACAGGTCAAATTTGGACATTTGCATATATACAAAAATGTGTATCTGTTGCAAAAAAATAAAAATGTGCTTTTTTTAAATGACATTAGGAAAAGTCCATCTAAAAGAAATGTGTATAGGGTGTTTTTACAGCTCTCAAATGTAATAATGGGTCATATTTGACCCTGATCAGTATTTAAGGGTTAAAAACTTTAAAGTCTTTGGATCCAGTTGCTGACCTTGACCTACATGATGATTACAAGCTTTGTATGTGTCATACAAATACTGTATGTCTGAATTATTCTCATACCACATCTAGCCCTAACTTTCATGTGAGATTAGGAGCTGAGATATGGTCAACACCTATTGAATGTGTGAAAGTGGGCAAATACAATTCTGGTAAATACTACATAGTTACTGAGAGACTCATTTCAGGTCCACCCACTTGACAAGGCTGGTATTTAATAAATGTTGGCATAGGCATCCACTCATACTGCTGACTTTGCTCTCTTTGGCAACAATCTTCTGACTCCAGCTCTCAATCTGTGGACAGGTAAAGAGCAAATGTTTCATATTTAATTTCACATAATGCAAAGTCTTTAGGATATGTGACAATATTGGTTATATTGTTGGATTCTGTTACAGCTAACATAAGATATTATATTATCTTACTTATATATTACTATTACAAAATTGATCAAAAAAAGATTTACACAGAATAACTAGAGGTGCAATTTACAAATGATGGTTCTCTTTGTGAATGAAATTGCATGGTTGCTTCCATTTTTTAGAACTGAATACTAGATGTTCTTATTTTCAGGATGAAGTATGTTATGGTCTTTCTCGTGTTGTCCCTGGTCGTCCTCATGGCCGATCCTGGAGACTGTTTTTTCAGATCTATATGGAGAGGTGCCAAGGCCGCATTTAGAGGGGCCAAGGCGGGATGGAAAGGTAATACATGATATACCTTTTGTGTCGATTTCAATCGATAGACCTCAGATTTACAGTACTTTAGTGTGTGTCATCAACAAAGAGGTGGAAAACACTTGAATACACTGTTTTGTTTTTCTTTACTACATATTTGATTACAAATATTTAGTAACAGCTGTATTTGTGAAGCATAAAACCTAAATGTACAGCAAGCATTATATTTTATTAGGATTTTCAAACATATTTAGAGATGATTTGGGCTGTTGTAATAAGATGAGAGTTTGTTAAAGTCATTTAAATCTCTTTATTTAGGATACCATGACGAGCGCAGGATGAATCAGATGGTGAAGTAAGGAATTCTTACTTGTAATTATTGTCGATAAGGATTAACCAATTGTTGAAAGCTTTGTGGAATAACATTCTGATGATTAATCGCCTGATTGTTTTATTTCTAAATTTTATTCCCTCCTCTGTCTAGGCCCAGCAAAGCGCCAGACCAAGGCAACAACAATTAACCAGATGTCGGTCACTCCTTCAGGGCTGAATCTGTTCATTCTGAACACGCTGTTTGGTGTGACTGCTTTGGGCTTTACATTGCAAGAAAGAAGTAGATCAGCTAACAAACCAGCAGTTTTGGGTTTGCATGAAGCATTTGAGAAGAAGTAATTCATATATAGCTCTTAGCATAGCTCCTATTGGTTTTTAAAAATGTAAAATGGCTAAATATTGCAAACTGCCCCGCTTAATAAATCAGCAATACAAAAAGTCAAACTCTAGTGTGCGTGTTTTTATTCAAGTGAATATGATTCTGTCATTTTATAACAAGATTGCCAATAACAATGAAAAATGTTGTTCAGCAAATAAGCAGAAAGCTAATGCAGCATTTCCTCATAGCAATAGTGATTTATATTTAACATATATATATATTACACATGCTAGTGACTATGTTGCTTATTCAAAACATATAATGACTTTGGGTGACAGCCTATAGTGCATTCTTCTCTACCTTTTCTGGAAATGTTGTTAACTTATATAACCAGGTCTTGAAGCGTAAACGTTGTGTGTTAAACTTGAAAGTTATATTACTAATTAATTTGCTATTACAGACCAAATCTACCAGAATTAGGTTTAAAAATAAATACTTCTTATTGCCAATAATTACCAAGACAGCTGCATGCATGAGAATGTTTTTAGGTAGTCAATAACAAGTGCACAAGGCTGCAATAGTCTACCATTTAATTATCTGGCGTGGATGGGCTTTATATTGCTGGAGGTGAGATTATGGTAACACGAATTGAGGATTTTAATTAATTTGACTGCAGACTTGCCATTCAAGGAAGAGAACACAGGAGACCACAAGTGTACAAGTGCACAAGTGACATGTGGCGCACAGTCACACTAAATGAGGAAGCAGTACTGCATGTGACAATGTGATTGTGTTAGCACATACAGTACACTTTACATTTCATGTTTATTTTTTCGTCCAAGTTGATACTTTTAAATGCTGTAATTCTGTAATGCTTTAATTAAAAAGATATTTTTAACAGTGAGGTATTATTGGGCACTAAATTGAACTGAAATTTTATGATATTTTAAATCATATCGTCAATCAAGTATCAAATCACAACTGAATATTAACTAGTAATGAATGAACTGTTTTCAATTATAATAATACATGATTATCAATTTGGGGGTCCTGAAAATTGGCGCTGAGAGTTCACAGAAATGTGCAGATTTGAAGCTATGGTTTGGGGAGGGGCATTGCATAAATTCAATGATTTATAGACCATGTAAAGAAAGAAGCAAATGTATCAAAAAGCAGACCAGCAGTCTCATGTTTGCCGGAGTCATGTTGAGTGGTACTTTCGAAATTGCTTGCTATAGTTAAATGTCCTGATGATTAAAACTGCATCACAAAAAGTCACCTGTGCTTGATGTTATTGCTTATGTGTTATGTATGAGGAATGCACCAATACGATTAAAGCATCCATGATGCGACTGATTAAAGGACCAAAAATAATATATTTAAAGTACTAACTCATAAAATGAGCTTGGAATGTCATCAGATATGAAGGAACCATGCTCAAATACTGGCTTTTGTTACTATAATATTACAGTCAGTATGTTCTGCTTTGAATTTTTAATTGTGGTGCGGAACATCTGGTTTTGCTTTGGTCAGTGTGGTCAAAATCCAGGGCATTAACATGCTTTACACTTGTATTTGCTTGATTTTATTCATATACTAAGTTCTGTGTTTCATTACTCGTGAAAAGATTTACAGTAATGGCGAGAAATTTTAAAGATGCTCTGTTTTAAACTTGGTCGTACATAGCTTAAATAACCAATTACTGTGCAAGACTTGTTTTTATAGTTTTCGCTGAGGTGTCGACCAACAGCAGGCGCTTTGTATTTTGTTGGCCAATGTCCTGTTTGTGCTTGTCTTTTGAGAAGAGTAGCTATGTGCTGAAAACTTGTATACATGCATACTTGTAAATTGAGAATATTTTCAAAAGTTACATATGTAGTCTTGCTTGCAACTTGAAGTCAAGGAAGTGATGGGTCAGGAGAAGCTCTGCAATAATTGACAATGGTTTAGTGGTTGAGAATAAAACGATTATCCACACCTCCCAGATGCAATGAGATTAGACTAAATATGACACAAACAATGACCGCAATTATTCAGTAGTGCATAAATTAGAGGCAAACTTGCCAATCAGTAGCCATAGCTATCTACATCCTTTGTGAAAATACTTTGAGAACAGCCTTTTGTCTGAATGATTGGAAAGGTGAGAATGAATTATTTCAACTTTCTCTTTTACTTGTGAAATATAAAGAGTATTTGTGATTGTGTATCATGACCATATAGCCTGGGTTACCAAACTGTTCTGATTTTCAAAATCTTTACCTGTTTATAATTTATTTTCTTCTTTTTAGGATGAAGTGTACCGTGGTCTTTCTTGTGTTGTCCATGGTTGTCCTCATGGCTGAACCTGGAGAGTGTATTTTCGGGTTGCTTGTGTCGGGAGCCATTCAAGGTATGCCCATTGAAACAATTCAACTTGGATGTGTCAAAATTGCAACTGTAATAAAGACATTTTTAATTACAAATGAATGTAACGTCATATAGATGCATTAATTTAAAGGATTTCTGGTTTCCTTCAGTCAACAACTCTTCCATGTATTGCCTCATGTGACTAAAATAGTCGCTTCTAAGTTAAATAAAAACTGCAGTGCTAAGCTGTTTAAGGAAATTACTCAGCCAGTTTTTAAATCATGTTTAAATATTTTGAACCTGTTTTTAAAGAATATTGGATTTTTTCAGTCTTAACATTTCCTGTCAGTTTATAATCCTGTAGCATATGTGTTCATATTTAATTAATTATTGTTGCTGTCCTAGACTTTAATGGAAAATGTTATGATATTGAAATGTTCAGATTTTATGTCATTTTCTTTCTTTTTTTTGTTTCATTCAGTTGGCCATATGATCCATGGGTATGTTACTTGTATACCTATCCACTACCACTATCATATGTATTAATATAGTTGAATAGACACTTCCTTTTTCTCCTGCCATTCTGAATCTTCTCTCTTTCCACCAGGCTTATCAAATGACACAACGGAATGGATGTGCAGGAAGTAGAGCTGGACAAACTTGCAGTGGATTACAACCCAGGGCGGCCTGGTTTTGATTAAAGTGGCCACTTTGAAATATGTTTTGAATAGAAAAATATATATTTTCTTCCTCCTAATACAATAAGTACCGAGCTGCCATGGCAACCAATATAAACCAATATATTGCTGAATATATATGTTTGCATTTAAATGTTTTGAGAAATTTGAATGAATTTTGGAATTTGAAATAAATCTGCTTTGCATCATTACACATCAGAACATGTCTTATTCAAAAATACTATTTGATAATGGTGATTAATAGTTTTACTTTTAACTATAATGTCAGAATATCATAATACAGATGTCCCATAATGGGCATATTTTAAAAGATGGGTATCGACTAAAATGAAGCTGATCAGATGTAGATCCTGTCATTCCTGAACTCTTTGTCAACCTCAACCTGCTGTTGCAGTGCTGATCTACTTTAAAACAGCCCAGTGTGAGCATTTTGCTGGTGTATGCGAGTGAATATTAGTGTGTGATTCACTAGACTCTGACTCTTACTCTCTGTAATTGGCTCAGGTCATATCAGCTGCCACCAATTAGTGTTTCTGTAGTTCCAACAACTTTTCTCTAGTGGATCCCATAGAATAAGGGAGCAATACTATAATATACTGCAATACTATAAGCAAAGAGGCAAGCAAGTCAAGGATGGACCAACTTGCTGAGTCATTTGCCTTCCAAGAAGAAACACAAAGGCCAGCACTGCAGCATAAAGACTGCTACTCACACGTCACTTGAGTCAGTGCAACACAGTGCAACCAGCTGCAGTAAACTGAGTGTTCTTTGTGCCAAGGAGTTTTGTCAAGTGTTTACACAAATGAGACAGACATATAATAATGTAGAATTAAGAATATTACTTAAACTGGAGATAATGTCTAAATGTAGTGATAATGCCATGGATTTATAGCAGCCCCACCACCAAGCAGAGGAGTATAAACATGGATGTGATCTGAAAAGTACCTTAAACAAACTTGTTTGTTAGACTCAGATTGAATTGTACTAAAATCCTGAATTTAAGAACATGAAGAGTGATGGAAAAGGGAGCCCTGAGTAGAATGACTTACATTTTCTTGGTGAGATAAGCATCTTTATTCTGTTAAATACAATGAGCATGTCAGTTTTATCTTTTCCTGTATTGCACAATACCAGACAAATCATGAGTAAGTGAATTTGTCTAGGGGGATGTGTGGGCAAGGGCGTAGGTTCATAAGAACTGTAGATGTAATAAAATAAAAACTACAATTTTTGGTGATTTTCTTATTTATTGGTTGGTTTCATAAACTGATCAAATTTTTTATTAGTAACATCTTTCTATGCAGATAGGATAGGGTGGTTTGTGAAGATTAGGAATGAATGAATGAATGACTTTGTAAGTCAGTGAATCAATTATCTCTTTCAACCTTATACCTCTGGAAGCACAGCCAATATTGCTTGTAATGACTGCTATACACTAGAATCAACAGAATGAATGCTTCCACTGTACACCCTGCCTCACATTTTACTAATGGCACCCAATTCACAAAATGTAATATATCAATCTCTACTGCACTTATATCAGTAAATCGGTAGAACAGACAAGGTTAAAAATGACACTGACAAACTGGTAGATGGGTCCAGTAAGCACAGCACAGTACAATGCTAGCCAACAGTCCCATGACATACCATACCAGTAAATTCCTGACAACATAGCCACTCAAATAATCTCGTCTTTCAACAGGAAGACCCTACTAGCCTGCTTGTGTTGAGTACATGTCAGCAAAGGAGATGCAATTCGTTTTCAGGATAGATACTTATGTCCAACATTGCCTGTACTGCTATAATGGAAGTAAGGATTTGCATAACCCAAATATGAACCATCTTGGGTGACTCCATTGCCTTCCATACAGATGAATAAGATTAATTCATTAAGAAAGAGAATTATTTCTTTTTTTTTTCTTTTTTTTTTTTCTTTCAGTAAACACTTTTTTTATTTGGTTTGGTAGCAAAAACAGCACCTCAGGACAACAGTATGATGTGGGCAGTCTCCTAAGGGGTCGAACATTTTTCAGTTACAGGACGCGCACAGGGAAGACATGCACTACCTACTGTAGCAGGCTTTTTTTTCTTTTTAAGACATTAGTTGACCAACAACACTGAAGCACTGTTTCAGTACATTCACATTCCTTTAACAACGCCACTGTTCGTTCCATGCATCATAGTTTAGAAGGGAACAGCCCTTCGTGTGTGGGAAAAGCTGTTGCATAGTTTAGGAGAGTTATTTTTTTTTTCTCATACTTTGCAATTTGCCCAGTTTTTAATCTCACTTTCTGAGATACAACTTCAAACTACTGTTTTAGTACAGACAGTCAGACATCAGACATACAAAATAAATTTTTTGGTCCCTTTTATATCTATGGTAGTGTTAGGACTTTTTATTGCTTCATGAAAAACATATTTAAGGCTTTATTGTAGAGTGGTTGGCAAGCATTCTCCTTCAGACTTGTTTATTGCAATAGTTTGGGGGGAGTGAACTGTGAGTATAAAACTACCGGAGAGGCGGAGGAAATCATAGCAGACATTTAGCTACAGCTCTAAACTAGACAGCTCAATCCTCAATGACCTCAGAGGACTCGGACACCACTCTGCCGTCCTTGGTCTCAATCATCTTAATAACGACCTTCTTCTTGCTCTGGGTGGTGCTGCTGTAGCCGCTGCCGCTGCTGAAGCCGCCGGAGCTGCTGCTGAATCCGGCGGAGCTGCTGCCATATCCGCCGCCGTATCCGCCGCCGTATCCCCCACCGTAACTGCTGGAGTAACCGCTTGAGTAGCTGCTCTTGACGGAATACATGGGGAAACCACCATAGCTTGTGCTCTGTTGGGAGATGTTGATAGACTTGATGCCGTTTGCCAGCCTGTCCTCCTCTCCCTCCAGGAGTTTCCTGTATGTGGCGATCTCAATGTCTAGAGCCAGCTTGACGTTCATCAGGTCCTGGTATTCTCTGATCTGGCGGGCCACGTCCTGTTTGGCTCTCTGCAGGGCATCTTCCAGGTCCTTGATGCGGGATTTGGCGTCCTTCACTGCCATCTCACCACGCTCCTCAGCTTCAGTGATCTGGGCCTCCAGGTTGGCACGCTGTCCCTTGACGGCATCGATCTCTGATGTCAGTCTCTGGATCATGCGGTTGAGGTCTGATATCTCTGTCCTGGTAGCTCTCAGGTCATCTCCGTATCTTGTGGCGGATGTCTGCATCTCTTCATACTTGGTCTTGTACCATGTCTCTGCCTCGGCGCGGGTGCGGTTGGCGATGTCCTCGTACTGAGCCTTCACTTCAGCAACAATGGAGTCCATGTCCAGGTTGCGGCTGTTGTCCATTTCCACAACAACTGAAGTGTCCTTGATCTGGCTCTGGAGCTCACGCAGTTCCTCCTCATAGATCGATCTGAGGAAGTTGATCTCATCTGTCAGACTCTCCAGCTTGGCCTCCAGCTCAACCTTATTCATGTAGGCCTCATCGACATCCTTCTTGATGAGGACAAAGTCGTTCTCACACTCTGTACGCCTGTTGATTTCATCTTCATACTTGTTCTTGAAGTCCTCCACCAGTCCCTGCATGTTGTGTAGGTCGGCCTCCAGCTTCATCTTGTCGTTGCCCAGGCTGTCCAGCTGTCTGCGCAGGTTGCTGATGTAAGCCTCGAACATGGCGTCGATGTTGGAGCGGGTGGTGGTCTGTCCCTGCAGCAGGTTCCACTTGGTTTCCAGCATTTTGTTCTGCTGCTCCAAAAAGCGGACCTTGTCAATGAAGGAGGCAAAGCGGTTGTTGAGGGTCTTGATCTGTTCCTTCTCCTGGGTGCGAACTGCTTGGATGGTGGGGTCAATGTCGAGGTTCAGGGGGGTCAGCAGACTCTTGTTCACAGTCACAGCGGTGATAGGGGCCTGACCACCCATTCCCATGCCACCACCCATGCCATAGCCCATACCCATACCCATACCCATGCCTGCGCCACCCATGCTTGAGCTCAGGCCATAGGCAGAAGAGCTGGTGATGCCAGCGCCTCCTCCATAGCCCCTCGAAAGAGAGTTATTTCTTAATGAATTCCTTAATTAGTTAATACGAGCTTGGATCATAAGACTACATGTATGAGGCAAATGACAATGGGTGACCAAGAGGGAACAGCATATATAGGGTCCAGGCATGTCAGCATCTGGGGCACACGGGGCCCTGCCAAATATTTTTGTCCAATATGCTAGCACTTTTCAGTAAGTTAAGAAGAAACCCTCTAACATCAGACATTCCACTTATTGAGTTCTAGACCATACTGTGTACCAAATATGGAATATGGATATAAAAAACATACTAACAATGAAATGCCAAGACTGTCACATCAAGCCAGTCCAACACTGACACTGACTATACTGAATGGTTTTATATGACCAAAGAGTACTGGAGAGGAAAAAGATGAGAGAATCTACATTAACATTTAGAGTGTATGGAAAAATACTAATACTAATGTCTTAATACAAGGTTAATGTCATGGATTAATAGCAGCTTAGGAATTTTAATACCTCAAAAATCTCATTAAAGAAGTGAAACATTTATTTTAAAAAAGCACATTTTATACAGATTTGAGATGATTTAAGGTGTCTTTTTGACTCTGGGTTGAGGTCAACTGAAAAAGTGTAACCTATTACAACATTAACTTCCTTGGCAAGATAAGATCAGCATCATCACCCTGATTAGCAATTATGCTTCCTTTATTATAAACACTGAGAAAAAACAATGAGTAATGATTTTTGTGTCTATAAAAGAGATGTGCATCTCCCAGCCATAACACAAAGAGATTTACCTCACCTTGGCATCAGCTCATTGATTTCACCCTCAATCAGAAAGGTAAAAACAAAATAGTTCCTCATTATTTATTTATGGGTGAGATAGTTTATTCTGAGAATTGTTATTGTATGTTATTTTTTAACGTATAAAAATATCACTTTTTGAAAAGTCCACAATTTTAGCATCATTCTGTGTTTGCTTCTTGTTTCCAGGATGAAGTTGATCGTATTCTTCCTCGTGTTGTCGATGGTCGTCCTCATGGCTGAACCTGGGGATGCTTTTTTTCACCACATTTGGAGAGGCGTTAAACACGGTAAGCAACCAAGTTTGCATAGCATGCATTTTGACATGACATAGCTGGAAAAGCACAGGTGTGATTGGGCATTTATACCCCCGGGCGCATCACATCTAAAAAGTAATGCAGCCACTATTGAAGTTGTTAATTAAAATCTGGGTCTGCCATAACATAAAAATATCTGTTGGGATAAAGGCCAATTTTTATGAGTTGACGAATGGCTAAAACACATGTAAATGCATGCATGTATTTGAAATGTGTAAATATAGAATCTGGCCATTTAGGAAAGGGTTGGATGTTGAATCTCAGTACTTTTTAGTACTAACTGAAATTCCAATTGTGCTGAATATTGAAAACTATCCACTATCAAACTTCTTAGTCTACTTTACTTATTCTTGGATCAAATATTTACCTATATTAATTGTCATTCTGTTAATGTTAGCCTTGTTTTAAATAAAAGTCTTATGTATCTGTTTTGGTTAAGACAATGTTACAATGAAATGCATTTGAGTTGTTTGAACATGTTTACATTCCCCAAATAAAGGTATTGCAGAAAGATCATGTTTTGTTATTGATACCGGAACTCAGATATCATGTCTGCACTATTGGCAATAATGTTTAAAGTTCTAATTTAGGACACACAAGTATGCACAATAACTTAATGGTTGACACCTTGCAATGCATTAATGATAACTTACCTGCTGCACTGACTGTAAAAGTTAAAAGTGTATTGATTCATGTGATGTGTAATACAATGTGAGGAATTAAGCGTGAACATAATTATATTTTCTCATGTCTTTTATATTTAGTCGGCAGATGGGTCGGCGGGTAAGGACTTGTGCTTCTTACCACTATATTACCACAAATACTGCTTTTGCTGCATGTTTCTATGTTATGGAGCTGAACAATCTCTCTGAACCCATCAGGTTAATCGGAGGCCGGGAGCAGAACAACCTTGACCGGCAGCAGCAATTTGAGCAACAGCAGGTGGCCTTTGACTAGCCCTGAATCTATGATGGTCCCCAGAAGGACCCAAAAGGAATGCTTAACCCTAACCCGAACCCTAAGCCTTGCTCTTCAGCATAAGACAAAAATGATTTATGCACTGTCAATCATTGCTTGAAAACCCTAATCCTAACCCAATTGATTTTGGAAGTCTTACATGATTTTGTAAAAAATGATTGACATTTGAAATAAATTTGCATCACAAAAAGCCAAAACATTTCTCCTTTGTCTTATTTCACGGAAAAGTCTGAATAAATGAATATGAAAATGATGTGACTTGTGAGGTGAAAATTTTGGTTGGAGATACGGGAGTTGAACAGCGGTCTCCTGCAAAGTCCACTTTTTGGCACTTTTTAATCAACCCATCTATTCAACTGGCTACCTCCAAACATGGAAATGTGTACCTATATAGGTGTCATAGATGGCGTCTTTATTCAAATATTGTGTAAGCATGAAAAAATTGGAATATTTGTGTCCAAGTACACAAATCTATAGTTTAAATTTAGTGAGTATTCCAGAACTGCAGTGAGGCTGAGGTCATTGAGCACAAGACAGAATTACATCAGGGTCTGGTAAAACAGCTGTATTGCACTGAAAAGTACAATAACTGACACCAAATGACCAATGACCAAATGTATTGCTTTCATTTCAATTGGAAAAAGTTGCTAATAATCACAATTCACATCTTCTGTGTTTTGGGCCTGGAGGTTGGAGGTTATATCTTACCAGAAGGGAACAGTTTTATGGTATGGCAAAATGATAAAGTATTGAGTCACTTGGAGTTTCTAGCTTTAAATTGGATCCATACGTGTAAATAATTCAGACATCTTCTTGTGGTCATGCGACATTCTGTCATCTTGTGGAAACATCAAAATCCAATTATAATAAAAGTTTTACTTATTTATTAACTTTACCAAAACTGACATTCTTAGAGGACTTACAGATTTGCATAATTTCATTTTATTAACTAAGAGTCATGATGATGACTCAGGTAAATGGAGAAAAAGTGTGTGCGTCGTTTCTAGTTTAAACTAGATGAGGATGTTATGAAATGGTTCATGAACTGTAGGTCTTGCAAAACAATAGATCTTATCTCTGTATTACTATCATGTTAGCATCATCTCATTTAAGCAAATACAGTAGGTTATGTCATTGGCACTGTGTCATTATGATTGTGTGTATATGCTTCCCTCTATTTCTCTTTCTCTGCTGCCCCTGCAAATTGGTTTCCAGCTGTAGATTTCAATGTACAAGAAGTCATTGACTGCTTTAAAATCTGAAGGAACTAATCATCAGCTAGAGCCCTCCAAAAGAGCAGAACTCGAGTGTGCCCCCCACTTGTCTGTTAATGAGCTGTTGGTACTGTGTGAAGTAAACTTGTTATAGAATATAAGAGGTATGTGGTGGGAGGTTAGAGACTATGGTCAGTTTGGGTACCTTGTACATTTTCACTAACAAAGTGTATCTGGCAAATATTAGTTACATTGGTTGATACCTTTTGCTGTTATGGTTTTTGGGTAAGTATTGTCGTAGAGAAGCAAGTGAACGTGATTACTTAGGCCAAGTTTCATTTTATCACTTTATTTTACTTTGGCACAACCACTTTATGCTGTCCTCCCCCATGTTTTGAGAACCACTGTGTAATTGTAAGTATTATAAATAGCTAAAACTAAATTGTACATGGGTAGCATGGTGGTGCAGTGTTTAGCACTGTCACCTCACAGCAAGAAGGTTCTTGTTTTGAACCCACAGATCAGCCAAGGTTGCCTGTGTGGGTTCTCTCCAGGTACTCCAGCTTCCTCCCACAGACCAAAACATGCAGGTGAGGTTAATTGGTGACTCTAAATTGTCTGTGTCTATATATGTTAGCTCTGTGATTAACTGCCGATATGTCCAAGTTGTATTCCACCTCTCACCCAGTGTCAGCTGAGACTGGCTCCAGCTCCCCTGTGAATCTCTAGAGGATAAGCAGTGAAGAAAGTGAATGAATTAATGAATTAATTGTACGTGGTACTCTACTTTGACTTTGTTGAGATAGTGGTTGTTGTGTTACTGTCTCCATTTCCCAGAGCAATAATGATATTAAGTATGAAGCAGCTCTACAACAATTCCTCATCAGTCATTAATAAATGTTTGAGTTACTTCACATATACATTCACAATAACTATTTTATGGTCCAGGAGAATATTTGATAGAATATGATTAATACAACATGTTTAATAAATACAGGTCAAACTTGTACATTTTGGATATATAAAAATGTGCATCAACTCTACAAAAAATGTTGGTAAAATAAATGGGTCTAATGTGTTTTTAAAGCTCTCAGATTTGACCCTGAACAGTATGTAAAGGTTAAAAAAGGTCTGTGTGGTCTGACTCAGTTTCAAGGTTAGATCACTGTTGTGAAATTTAAGAGAACAAATGGACCTTTCAATCATTGAGCACAAAGACAAAGATACTGGACGCCTGTTAACAATACAGCTTTGATATGAATGCAACATTCCCCCTTTTGGAGAGCTAGTGTATAACATACCATTGATGATGCGTTAACTTTTAACTCCATTAAACCATTTAACCTCCTGGGTCTCTTCATTATTAAATAGAGGTGTGACGCGGCGACGATATTTCTCGTCGAAGTGGATTTCGTCTTGCGAAGCTATAATTAAGGTGCGCACCCAAAAAAAAAACGTTAACGCGTTAATTAAGATTTATTAATTACACAATAATTATCGCGTTAAAAAAATTGACGCATTTTAATCACACTTATTTTTGCACCGCGGAATGTTTCTCATTGGATGAGTTTCAGGCGGACCGATTATACTGGAGCACCAAATAGCGTAGTTCAGACAACAACAAACCACAGTTAACATGAACAAAGTAGCTGATGAGACCTCTTTGGTTGGCCCCGTGGATGGGAAATTTTGTTACAAAAAATGAACGGATGGAAGTGTCGATAAGAGCATGGTTGTGTGCAAGCTATGCAACTAGGAATTCGCATATCACCGCAGCACATCGAGCCTCAAGTATCACCTCAATGCAAAACTAGTGTGGTAGCTAGCTAATTTCTGAAATGTACTATATTTCTAAATATGCTATTGCTACACTTAATGGCAAAAATTGCACTGGTCTGTTGGACTTGAACAAAAATAAACAATATTTTTGTTGCTTAAGCTTATGTATTCAGTCATTATTCAATGGTATACTAAAAATCCATGTGAAAAAAATTACTTCTCACTGTTCTCAGGTCAAATATTTATATGCGATTAAAATGCGATTAATTTCGATTAATTAATTACAAAGCCTCTAATTAATTAGATAAAAAATGTTAATAGAGTCCCGGCCCTAGTATATATTATATATATTTATATATTTGGTATTTGTGACTGTATCTAGTTTTGTATTTATGGTTGTTATTTTCATAAATACGAAAATGATCCATCTATAAAATATTTATATGGGGAAACCTTTTACAGTGCTGCATACTGCATATGATAATTATATATTTAGAAAGTAGAAAAAAGTGATTCATTACAAGATGATTAGTTAAAACATTTCAATTCAATTTCCATTTTGTGAATTTCAAATAAAAGAACAGTAATGTATTTCCTCATTGAATCAGTTTTCTTAAAAATATAGTTAAAAATCTTGTCTCGTCTCGATCTCGTGAACCCAATATCTTGTCTCGTCTCGTGAGTTGAGTGTATCGTCACACCCCTATTATTAAAGTTTAATGTGACAGAGCTGCAACAACTCTTAATAAAAACACAGTCAATGAGATAACACCAGTCTCAGGAGTTGTCATGGGATCAGCTGCTAAAGACTGTTTTTGTTTATTCTCTGTTCATCTATTGTAACTCTCCTGTCATTGCAGATCTTGCCACTCCCTGCCCTGCAATTACTTCGTTCCCCTCACCTGAGCTTCCCCACCCTCTTCCACAGCTGGCCCTCTTCATCAGCCTCCCACTCAGTCTCCATTTCATATACAGTCAGTTACTCTCTGTCAGATTGTAAAGCCACATGCTCTGCTTTTGTCTTGCCTGTTGGGTCTACCTGAGACTTCCTCTTTTTTTCTTTTTTTTTTACTAGTAGTTGTTTTTTTGGACCTTTCTCTTTCAGTTTAGTTAGCTTCTTTTGTTTCAGTTCGTGCTTTTGGGTCCAGCACCTTCTGAGCCATTACAGAGTCTACATCCAGACACATAAATTGGCAGGAAAGTTTGGATAGTTGATACAGAGTTAACAAGTAATATAATGTGAGGCATAAGTCACTGAACAATTACAAAGATTGCAGAGAGGGGGCGCCTTTGTGTGCGTCCCGTTTAGATGTCAAAACATGTCATTGCAGCACCACGGCCTGTTCAAGTCTGGCTCTGGACATTTGCCCTATTTTTCTTTGCTGCTGTCAAAGAAATAATATTACACCTGTTTCACTTACTCTTATGCACATTATTTACAGTGCTGCTTAAGTTACTCTAACTGGGTTTTTTCCATTAACCTTTGTGTTTTCTGCCATGGAATGGTTGTACACTTTACATGCACAACTCTGATCAAAGCAAAAGAAAAAAAAACTGTATATTTGGTGTGAACCCTTACTTCCTCTTTCTGTGTGTTTTTTCTCATGTAATCTGTATGATACGTGTCACTGTGTTCGTGAGCTTCAATGTGTTGATCTCTGATAATTGTTCTTACACCATAACAGTGACCTGACACCCAAAGTTAAAACTGACCGCTTCCTTCATATATCAAGATAGTGTGAAAAACTGCACGTATGACTTCAGGCCAGCAATACAGACTTTGACATTTTGTTGCTTAACAACTCTACAGAAGAATATGTTTGTATTTTTCTGTGTTTGAAAGAGAATACTTTCAGTAAAAGTCGGATCATTTACCGACCTTAAGCTTTCAGCATTGCATTTGGCATATTATGCATGTATAGCAAAGTCATTAAATCACCGCATTTAGCCTAGACTGTTCTTCAAATTCATTACAAAATGTTTTGTTACCTTTGGAAATACAGAGCTTGAAAACTAATAGAAAATTGAAGAAGTGATAACAAGAGGCACTGAGATTAGATCAGCACCTTGTCATCTGTCTACAGAACTTGACATTGCAAACATTTAATAAGAAATACAGTTATTATAAATGATTCAACAACTCTGAGAAAATGAACTCAACAATGGCTTTATAAAGACAAAGGTACTTCACAACTGTTTAAAACACAGATTCACATCATCTGCAGGTCACAACTGCTCACTTTGTTCTCTTGAATGAAGTTTTTTGTTAGTGTGTTTTTAATGATAATCAGCTGGTGGAAACAGTAATGCAAATAGTTCTGCTTTATTGTACTTCACTTAATGCCTAGTCTTTAGATCAGTGGTCATCAACTCTGCTCCTGGAGAGCCACGGCCCTGCATGTTTTAGGCATCTCCCCACTTTAACACACCTGATTATAATTATTTTCTCGTTATCAAGCAGCCGAAGCTTTTCAAGGGGTTTGAAAACGAGTTAATTATAATAAAATTGTGACTTGCACAGTTATAATGTAGAGAGCTGTGACAGTCGATTCTGTGGTCAGGGAAGAGGTGTGCTTCGATGTGTCTTGTGTTTTCACATTGGTTGTACTCATGGCTGAATCAGGACGATGTGCGTTTAGATGCATTAAATCTTTAAGCAGAGGTGCAAATAGTGGATAAAAAGATCATTCACAAAAGTGAATATAATATATGTGATGTGTAGTGTTGGGGAATGTTATGTTTTTTAATTAGTGCCATTAAAAAAGTAACTTTTTTCATTACATCATTACCTTCTGAAAAAAGTAACAAGAGTACTTTTGCGTTACTGAAAATGAAAATCCCTTTGTGATTCCTCACGCATATTGTTTTAGTCAAGACCTCCATTAAACATAATGTTTCTAACATCATCAAACAGCCAAGTCTGGCCCATAATCTGTAAACCTGTATACTGATAGCAGGAATAACAGACACAATGTCCCATTTCCAGTTCTTTATTGTACAGCCTTCCATAAAAACTGTAAAAGTGGCTAAGCTTCTCAAACATATGCCCACATACAGGTTATAAAATGACATACACGCTTTTAAAACACATACCTACTAATAATTTCCTATACCTAATATTTCCACAGAGTGAATGCTGTCCCTTCAGCCATCTTGCTCACTGAGCACTTTTTCAGCGTATTCACCATAAAGAAATGGATCTAATGCATTGTCTGATTTCTTATTACTGATTTTTAATTATGGGGTGCTGCTCTTTTTACCTTATTAAATAAAGATAAAGATGTTTATGAAGCAACACTAGCAAGTTTTAGAAAATGAGAACTTGCAATTGTCTGCTTCAGGCAGTGATGTCAGAGCAGGTGTTTGGCCTCAGAGCTAATGGAAAACACCACTTATTAGGATGTGTCAGAAGTTCATTGTACCCAGCCTTATATTTCCATTCATCTTATCAAGAAAACTGTGCTTAACCTTTACATACCGTTCATATTCTGATTTATAATTACTCTCTATACCAATTCTTATTCACAAATTCCCAATCAGTCATTAATAAATGTTTGATTAATCCTTAATGAAGCTGTCAGAGAGCAAACCAATTACGGTCCAGGAGAGCATTTAATGATGAGTACATTTTTGAAGGTGATTTTTTAGTTTTTTTAATTAACACAGGTCAGATTTGGACATTTGCATATTCACAAATGTGTATCTGTTGCACAAAAATAAAAATGTGCTTTTTTAAAAATGACATTAGGAAAAGTCCATCTAAAAGAAATGTGTATAGGGTGTTTTTACAGCTCTCAAATGTAATAATGGGTCATATTTGACCCTGATCAGTATTTAAGGGTTAAAAACTTTAAAGTCTTTAGATCCAGTTGCTGACCTTGACCTACATGATGATTACAAGCTTTGCATGTGTCATACAAATACTGTATGTCTGAATTATTCTCATACCACATCTAGCCCTAACTTACAGTACATGTTCTAGCTCACAAATGAAAGTACTTTTAGTCCAACCACTTTTTGGTGGTCAACACCTATTGAATGTGTGAACATGGACAAATACAACTCTGGTAAATACTACATAGTTACTGAGACACTCATTTCAGGTCCACCCACTTGACGAGACTGGTATTTAATAAATGTTGGCATAGGGATCCACTCATACTGCTGACTTTGCTCTCTTTGACAACAATCTTCTGACTCCAGCTCTCAATCTGTGGACAGGTAAAGAGCAAATGTTTCATATTTAATTTCACATACTGCAAAGTCTTTAGGATATGTGACAATATTGGTTATATTGTTGGATTCTGTGACAGCTAACATAAAATATTATATTATCTTACTTATATATTACTATTACAAAATTGATCAAAAAAAGATTTACACAGAATAACTAGAGGTGCAATTTACAAATGATGGTTCTCTTTGTGAATGAAATTGCATGGTTGCTTCCATTTTTTAGAACTGAATACTAGATGTTCTCATTTTCAGGATGAAGTACGTTATGATCTTTCTCGTGTTGTCCCTGGTCGTCCTCATGGCCGATCCTGGAGAGTGTTTTTTCAGATCTATATGGAGAGGTGCCAAGGCCGCATTTAGAGGGGCCAGGGCGGGATGGAAAGGTAATTCATGATATACCTTTTGTGTCGATTTCAATCGATAGACCTCAGATTTACACCAACAGTACGATACTTTAGTGTGTCATCAACAAAGAGGTTGAAAACACTTGAATACACTGGGGGATTTTTTTTTTTTTTTTTTTGTATTTGTGAAGCATGAAACCTAAAAGTACCTCGAACCCTAAGTACAGCAACATAATATTTTATTAGGATTTTCAAACATATTTAGAGATGATTTGGGCTGTTGTAACAAGATGACAGTTTGTTAAAGTCATTTAAATCTCTTTATTTAGGATACCATCGCCAGCGCAACATGAATCAGATAGGGAGGTAAGGAATTCTTACTAATTATTGTCGATAAGGATTAACCAACTGTTGAAAGCTTTGTGGAATAACATTCTGATGATTAATCGCCTGATTGTTTTATTTTATAAATTGTATTCCCTCCTCTGTCTAGATATATGAGGTTGATGTCCCAGCAAAGAGCCAGACAAAGGCAACAACAAATACAACAGCAACAATTAGCCAGATGTCGGTCACTCCTTCAGGGCTGAATCTTTTCATTCTGAACACGCTGTTTGGTGTGATTGCTTTGGGCTTTACAATGCAAGAAAGAAGTAGATCAGCTAACAAACCAGCAGTTTTGGGTTTGCATGAAGCATTTGAGAAGAAGTAATTCATATATAGCTCTTAGCATAGCTCCTATTGGTTTTTAAAAATGTAGAATGGCTAAATATTGCAAACTGCCCCGCTCAATAAATCAGCAATACAAAAAGTCAAACTCTAGTGTGCGTGTTTTTATTCAAGTGAATATGATTCTGTCATTTTATAACAAGATTGCAAATAACAATGAGTAATTTTGTTCAGCAAATAAGCAGAAAGCTAATGCAGCATTTCCCCATAGAAATAGTGATTTATATTTAACATATATATATTACACATGCTAGTGACTATGTTACTTATTCAAAACATATAATGACTTTGGGTGACAGCCTATAGTGCATTTTTCTCTACCTTTTCCGGAAATTTAATGAATTGTCAGTATAGTAATTTACCACAGTTATTGGGCAGAACTCCCATTTTGTTAACTTATATAACCAGGTCTTGAAGCGTAAAAGTTTTGTGTTAAACTTCAAAGTTATATTACTAATTAATTTGCTATTACAGACATGATATACAATGGGCCAGATGCAAGAACCACTCGTACGCACAGATTCGTTCTTAAACCATGCGTACGAGTGATTTACGAGGATTTGCCGCATTCACCAATATTCTCGTATTTTGGATTTTCTCTTAGGTACGAACACAATTTACGAGTGGTGCAGACCTGTCGTATCTGTCACGCACAACCAACCTGCAGTCCTTCAAAGCAATAAAACATGTTACTGTCTAATTGTCTAATGGCAGCGTGCCAACGATATCATGTCTTTTTGGGGGAACTCAAATTTCTCCGGGGGGGGGGGCGGGGGTTTCATATACTATAAGCAAGATATGATAATCACTTATGATAAACACATAGCACCTCCACACGGGTATCAAGACCAAACAACACTGTATGATACAATACAGCTAAGCACGATACGGTATCTATACTCTACAGCAGTGGTCTCCAACCCTGCTCCTGGAGAGCTACTGCCCTGCATGTTTTAGGTATCTCCTCACTCTAACACACCTGATTCTAATAATCAACTCGTTATCAAGCCCTTTGACGAGCCTCAGCTGCTTGATAACGAGTTAGAGTGAGGCAATACCTAAAACATGCAGGGCAGTAGCTCTCCAGGAGCAGGGTTGGAGACCACTGCTCTACAGAGTGATGTAACCTACTGTAGTTTATCAGCACAAAACACACAGAGAGGTCGAGCTGTTGAACTGTTACCCTCATCTCCAACTTCTTCTGCCGGCTTGCCCTCAGTTATCATCCCGGGTGTTAGCAGGTCTGTGCTGACAGCAGTCCGGCAGCAGGTGTAACATCAGTGGTTGAGCTTCAGAGTCAACTGACTTGGATTTTCTTTTTCACATCACTGTATGCTGACTACCACTTAACAGAGAAATGAATAATGTCGATCCGCAGGCTGAGCGATTATTATATTGTCAGTATTTTAAAGACCCCTGAGTAATGGGTGTGAACTACAGGGGATGTAAGCAATGAGCAAGTGTATACTATGTCCCGTTCATTAAAATGCACTTCTGAATCCATAATCATGATGACATTACTCTGTTTGTAAAATTATTATGCTATTTAGTATTAAGAAGTAGGCTATTTAACAATTTAGGTAGATCTATCAGTCATTTAAATTGACAATTGAAACTATGATATAATGCAAGCTTACAATATAAATATTAGCGGCAGAAACTACAACGCGACTTGTCCTCAGTTACTTTTCCACAGCTACTTTTCCACAATATAAACTGACTATTTATTAATAACTGTTATTCATTTAATTGAAATATTGCTTATCGAAGTAAGTTTAACTTCCTGGCTGATGACATCCCCTGGTATAATTCATGTTCAGTCATTTTATTTTTTATTTCTGTGACTGTGCGCGCAACAGCTGATACAGCGTTCACAGCACGGGTAATTTTTCCTCATTCTTTGTCTTTCTCAGGATCTTTAATTCCACCACTAACACTAAATAATAATATGTGTTTCTGTTGATCTATTTCTGAGAGCAGGACCTCAGTCTGAGAGCTCGTAAAGTTCTTATTCTTAGTCTTTAGTGCCATTTTCATGAATGGAGCTTCTCCATAACCTGCCAGTCGTCTGAACTTATATGGTATTTTGGGGGCGTCATTCATGTTAATTTACTATTCTCGGGAACGTGCGTTCATTTAGAACAGGTGGGATTCATCATGTTTACGAAGGTCATTTACGACTGTTTCCTGGTGATACGAGTGTTTGGTGAATCCGACGTGGCACACTCGTAAATTCCACCTCACGAAAAAAGTACGACAGATTTAAGAAGAAAAATACGAACATATTCTTGCATCTGGCCCAATGACACGAATGACCAGAATTAGGTTTTGAAAATAAATACTTTTTATTGCCAATAATTACCAAGACAGCTGCATGCATGAGAATGTTTTTAGGTAGTCAGAAGTCAGAAAGTAAGTGCACAAGGCTGCAATAGTCTACCATTTAATTCTCTGGCGAGGATGGGCTCTATATTGCTGGAGGTGAGATTATGGTAACACAAATTGAGGATTTTAATTAATTTGACTGCAGACTTGCTGCCATTTAAGGAATAGAACACAGGAGACCACAAGTGTACAAGTGACATGTAGCGCACAGTCACACTAAATGAGGAAGCAGTACTGCATGTGACAATGTGATTGTGTTAGCACATACAGTACACTTTACATTTCATGTTTATTTTTTCGTCCAGGTTGATACTTTTAAATGCTGTAATTCTGTAATGCTTTAATTAAAAAGATATTTTTAACAGTGAGGTATTATTGGGCACTAAATTGAACTGAAATTTTATGATATATTAAATCATATCGTCAATCAAGTATCAGATCACAACTGAATATTAACTAGTAATGAATGAACTGTTTTCAATTATAATTATATATGATTATCAACTTCTGTAACCTGCTGTTAATGCTGTAGACTTGTAATAGTCAAATCATTAAACAGAAGAAATATAAGAAACTCAGTGAAGCTTAACTTTCAGCTTAACATTTAATACACTTATGTGACTGTGAGAATTATTACTATTATTATACTACCACCAACATTTAAACAGACTTTTTGAAACATTTTCATCTATTTAAGTGCGTCTTCCTGTCATACCTTTGGTCTCGGCATTTTCTCACGTCTCAAAAAACCACAATTTTGTGAAACTACAACCCCAGATTAAATCAATACCTTGTCATCCATACACAGAACTTGTATTACAACATACCATAAGAAATGCAGAATTACCAAACACTACACGTGTGCTGGGAAACTGATTTCATCCCTACCCTTACAGTATAAAAAGACAGGTATCTCACAACCATAAGGCAAAAGACATTATCTGCGGGTCCATTTCTCGACGTTGCTCTTTTTGACAACAGCTGTTTTGGCTCTGAAGTATCTGTGGAAAGGTAAGAAATATGTGATTATGTATTGTCACTGGATGTATACAGTAAATCGTGACCTGAAGCCCTGTTCTATTCTGTGAATGAAGAGGGGAGACTCTGATGTGTTTTTGTCTTTCAGGATGAAGTGTGTTATGATCTTTCTTGTGCTGACGCTGGTCGTCCTCATGGCTGAACCAGGGGAGAGTTTGTTTGGACGTTTGAAAGCCTTCTGGAGAGGTGGAAAATCTGGATATAAAAGTAAATACAAACTTAAAGTCCATTCAGTTTGGACTTAAATGCGTCAAACTTAAGTCAATTTAAACACGTTCCTTCTGTTAAAGTGATAGTATAAAACATCCATGATTGCCTGCCTCAAAATACATCTTTCCAATAAGTATAATGATAAGTTACGAGTTTGCAAAGCTTCAATTATTAGATGTATTACAAAGTAAGAAATATACCTTTTTCTGTGTTTTACCTAATGTTTTATTCAGTTCTGCCTCCTCAGAGAGTCACCTTAATATACTGATACTGACCAAATAATCATTAGTAATAATTTGACACTATAATATTGTTTTTATGTTATTTCATACTCATCTCCTTCTTCCTTCTGTTTAGAATACAAATACGACCGTGCCATTAACAAGATGGCTAAAAAGTAAGAACTCGTTATTATCATTATTATTATTACAGTAAACAAAAAGACCAATCTTCATTCAGCAAACTCAATTCTGTATCTTAATTTTCTCCTCCAACCAGGTTTGGACCTAACTGGAAGGAAGGCTTCGGCGGCGGCGGCGGTGGGGGCGGCGAGTCACCACCTGCAGACGCAGGTGAACAAGGGGGTCCTGAATATTGGCGCTGAGAGTTCACAGAAATGTGCAGATTTGAAGCTATGGTTCCGGGAGGGGCATTGCATAAATTCAATGATTTGTAGACCATGTAAAGAAAGAAGCAAATGTATCAAAAAGCAGACCAGCAGTCTCATGTTTGCCGGAGTCATGTAGAGTGGTACTTAGCGGTTGTTGGCACTGCTTCATTTGGTTTTGAAATTGCTTGCTATAGTAAAATGTCCTGATGAATAAAACTGCATTACAAAAAGTCACCTGTGCTTGATGTTATTCCTTATGTGTTATATTGAGGAATGAACCAATACGATTAAAGCATGATCAGGTATCCATGATGCGACTGCCCACTGACCATTAGACCATGTGGTGCAAACACATAATTTTAACACATCACATGCCACCACCACGTGTTAAGAAGTCATGGTAATTTCACATTTCTACATGGAAGCAAGCAAACCAACTGGATCCGCTGAGATAGATTCCGCTAGGTCTAAAAACCTGCTCGAGCTTTGAGTCTGGGGAAGAGGAGTTGGGGGATACAACTGCAGTACCGATTTCTTACCACTTAATGTCACTGTTGCACATCTCTCCTTTAAATATAGTGTTTATTAATATAAAAAAATTAGTTACATTTATATAATAATAATAGCAAGCCATCAAGTCAGTTTTTAATGCTAAAGCAATCACTGGCTTCGTGTTATCTCACATAAAACTTGTTCTCTCGAGTTCTACGCATTACGGTATGCAGACTTCAAATAGAACACTGGTACCAGATGGGTACTCTATTTCAACAGATAACCTAATTTAAAGTGGACACACCATGTTTTTTGTGGTTTTCTGTATACTGTTGTGATGTTGCATATCTATGATAAACATGATCAAACTTACAAAATGTAAAAATACTCCCTATAAGTCAAAATCCAGGGCATTAACATGCTTTACACTTGTATTTGCTTGATGTTATTCATGCACTAAGTTGTGTGTTTAATTACTGGTGAAAAGATTTACAGTAATGGCGAGAAACTTGGTCGTACGTAGCTTAAATAACCAATCTGAAACTGAAAAAAGTTGACCAGTCCAATAACTAGCTTCCAAATGAGCTTCCTGAGAATAACAGTGTAGCGTTCACACCAGTGTATAAGACCATCCACTGCCTCCATCCTACACACTAACCTTTTTGATGCCAGGCAGCTGCGGTGTCAAAGATAGTGATGATGGATCTCTCTCACTGTCGCCTGAAGACAACCTAAAGGGTATCGTGGACCAACCCTGAAAATATGACACCTGTCTCTCCCCCCATAAAATAAAACAAACACACACCTACCAAGCAAGCAAAGTTTGTTTTCGGGCGGATGGTTCTTCGCTTAAAACATATCGATTGGAAATGAGATGGTGGTTGGAGGAGGGATGAGGTTAGAAAGGTATGTGTGTGTGTGTGTGTGTGTGTGTGTGTGTGTGTGTGTGTGTGTGTGTGTGTGTGTGTGTGTGTGTGTGTGTGTGTGTTTGAGGGTCACCTGTGTCATTGGCGGTGGTTGTTTACCTAGAGGCGATTGCTGGCCTCACACACAAACCCTTCCCAGACAGAGACGCGTGGTAAATAATAGAAGAGCTATGACAGAGGGCAGACACACACACAAACACAGATCAGCATCAAGGTTAAAGATGGGTGTGGGTGTAATAGGAGAGCTCTTTATCGGCATGTCATTAATACATGAGGAGGGTTCACCAAACCAGAGAGAGGAGAGTCATGTAAGTCAGCGTGAATCCTGACATCTGCATATCAAATGCATGAGAGGTCTGTATGTCACAGTGACAGCTCAGTCGATATGATTTCAACTGCATGTGAGAGTCGGGTGACTCCCCCCTTCACTTACTCAGTTTACAACCACTCACCATTCATAAGCTGTGGGTACAGTGGGCAAAGATCAAGTGTTATAATAATAGTATTAATAATACTAATAATGTGGTTTTGAAAAACTCTCAGTAAAGACATGTGCAGCTATACAATTTCAAGGATGCTTCACTTTTGAACCTTTTATCACTTTTACATGAAGGACAAAATACAATCCTGCAGTTGTGACCACAATGCAAATAATGAAACTGCAGAAAGAGCTACAGAACTATTCAATGAAAAAACTAATGATTTTTTGTCTATTTGGGTTGTAAACACAGCATTGAAATAATATCACCCTATTAAGATGTTATAGAGAACATATTAGCAAACATATGCACATCCACAGCAGACCATTTAAAGTTTTGTTTCTGGCCACTTGACGAATCCAAGCTCTTCTTTTAGCTCAGTTGTGGTTTTTCCACCAACTCCTAATACATATATGTAGCCCCTAGGATGCTAAATGCATCATCAAACTAGTCACACACTTCCATTTAAATCTAGGCAGGTAGTGTACTGTGGGTTTATCAGAGCTTATGACTTAAGACAGCTGTCTGCTACATCTGGAAATAAGGTTGATTATAGCAGTGAGACTAATTTAAAAAAGTAAAGTTGCAGGCCATAAAAAACAAAATAATGTATCTCTGTAGAAATTAGGGAAACTGCAGAGTCAGGTGATAATCATCTACCCCCTTTTACATGTTAAACATAGTGTTTTGATCTTTTATTGACATCAAAATATTAATAAGAGCATCGTTAATACATCGGTAACGCCAGTTTCAAAAATCCACTACAGGTTTTCTCATAATTTTGAGAAACCTGTTAGAAAACTAGAAGACCATACAAACATCTCTGAATCTCCCAGATCTTCAGACAAATTCACAATGAATATTATGACTTTCATTTTAGAGGGTGTAAACACATTTTGCCAACCATAATAAAAATGGTATTGTACTGTCAGTAAAATCCAAGTCTGAACAAAGCATCTGAAACATTTCAGAAGAGTTTTGTTTTTAACCCTAACCCTTTCCTGGAGTGCCTATAAATACAAGCCTGCTGTGAGCAGTCAGACAGGCCAAACAAAAGCAGAAGGGGACAAGTATGTCATCAATTGTAAAAGCTTTAGGACAGGAACACAGCAGCACAATCGCACCCCTCTTAATTCTCTGTTTTTTATCATTCCTTCAGCCCTCTCTAACTCTTATATAATTCACTCTTAACCAGTAATTATCCTGTCTGAGTTGTGAAAGATAAAGATTTTACTTCTCAAAGTTTAACAGGCCTTTTCACACAAACACAGATCATTGCTTTGTTATGTTTGTGAATGTTTCACATGTACAGACAACATGATCTACAAAATACAAACATGCAATCAATATTAATTATACATTTAAGCACAAATACTACATTCTTGCACAATATTAGGTATTTTGTGACATGGCACATAGAGGATAAAATCAAAATTAAACAAAATCTTAGAATCCTGCATACTGTCATGTGTCTTACTTTAAGAATTCATATAGACTAGTCACTAGTCTATATGAAGTGACAAAAAAAAAATAGTATATAGTTTTGAAGCCATTTATATTGGTTTGTTGGCACCTTCTGCTGCATGTTAGAAACTGGTTGACTGCTGATAACATTTACCGTAACACTACTGCCATGATTAACATTGTTTATCATTATTGTCAGTATTGATTCATCTTTTAAAACATTTTCGTCATTAATTAATCAATTGTTGATCCATAAACTGTCAGAAAATGTTCAGACATGACAATCACTGTTTTCCAAACCAAGATTGAACCTAAAATGTTTCAGGTGAACCTAAAATGTTTTGTTTTGACCAACAGTCCACATTATCACAGAAGACTAAAGAAACCAGAAAATAACCACATTTCAGCAGCTGGAACCACAAAATGTCATTATTTTTATTCAAAAAATGACTCAAAACGATGAATCGATTATCAAAATAGCTGCCGATTAATCGTTGCAGCTTTAGAAATGTCACCATGTGTGTATGAACACAGTTGCACTTGAATACAGTTTAACTAGATGCACATTTTACCCATTAAAGTCGATCAACATATTGTTGACTAACTTGAAAGCTGCACAAAGAAGAAATGGACAGATGAAGATTTGGTGAAGAAGAGGAGGGCAAGGAAAAAAGGAATATGGGTATAATAAAAACTGAAATGTGCCATGTTTACAATGGGAAGATCTGACTATGGGATCGTGTGTGTGTGTGTGTGTGTGTGTGTGTGTGTGTGTGTGTGTGTGTGTGTGTGTGTGTGTGCGTGCTTGTGTGCGTGCGTGCGTGCGTGTGTGTGTGTGTGTGTGTGCATGTGTGTGTGTGTGTGTGTTAAATGCACTGATCAATAAGGTGGATGTCACCAATCTCCCCAGTAGTGGTCGAATGTGGGTAGAATCCCCCGGAGCAATTATTGCTCTCTCGCCCTTTTCTCTCTCTCTCTTACTCTCTCGCTCTCTCTTTCTCCTTCTTTCTATCCTTCAATCTTCCTGCCCCTCACTTGTTTTTCAGCTCCTTGCTCCTTTCAACACCTGACTGCAGGGAAATGGACAGTTTGACAGCTAGACCAGTGTTTCTATTTTTTTTTCATCCTGGTCCTGTGGCAGCCCTGTCCTGCATGTTATAGTTGTTACCTTCTTCCAGCACACCTGATTCAAATGATCAGCTTGTCACCAAGCTCTGCAGAAGCCTGATAATCACCCATTCATTTCAATCAGGTCTGTTAGAGCAGGAACACACTTAAAACATGCAGGACAGGAGAACATACTGGCAGACAGACTGAGAACTTGAAGATAGACAAGCAAACAGGGCATATATATATATATATATATGTCATGGATATAAAATGAATCAAAAATATCTACATTTGTGTGGGTATACTTGCAAATAAAATTAAGATGCAGGTTCATTATGACTCTAATGGGTTTGTGCATTTATCACATGGCACTGAGAAGTTCATCAGTGCATCTACATGAAGTGATTTGTGTGATTGAGATGATAGTGGAAAGCCAAATGAAGGGTTGGAGTGTCCTAACTGCTGAAAATAAGACCTAAACAAGCAAAACAATGTTAAATCCTTGATATTGATATTTCAGATTGAGACTGGAGTAGAGTTTATATACCAGATTATACACTAGATTGTGTGTGTGATATGCATTAAGTCAACACATGGGTATCTAAATACCAACTTTAACCCTTTTGTACAGTATATATTTGGATCAGTCATGTGCAAAGCATTACCCTGTAGGGCTGCAACTAAGTATTATTTTCATTATAAATTTACCTGACATGGCACAAAATGGTTTTAAAAATGCCCACCATAGTGTTTGTGTATGATCAAAACTCAAATATTTTAACTTTATTACACACTTTCTCACGTAAGACAAAGAAAAGAGAAGCAGGAAGCAGGGAACGTTCCGGTATTGTAGCTCGGAATATAATTCAAATAACTGATTATCAAAATATCTGCCGATTATTGACTGACTAATCAATTAATTGTGTCAGCTCTTAATACTTGCAGCGAATGTGAGTCACTCTCCATCTATTTTTGTTATGCAGACCCATCTTCAGCTGGTTAAAAGCACAACATACTTGCATAAACACATATACAGAATGCTCCTGCTGAGTAAATCCATTAAAAGTTGAAAGCAGGTTTTGATTCCACTTTGTGGTTTGACCGAGCTTCATAAAATCTCCGCAGGAGGCCCGAGTGCATCTGTGTCATCGTCCATGCGTCAGAACGGTGTTAGCTCTCACTGAGCTAACTGAGTGGTGTGGACCTTCATATGTGTTTATGTGTATTCTACTGGATCCACTGGGGGGGGACGGGGGGGGACACTGACTTAAAACCACTAGGGGTATAGTGGTAAAATAAAACACTGGGGTTGAGCCAGTATGCAGATGGAAAGTGGGCCATCATGCGGTTGGTGTGGCTGGCAGATTCACACACTTACAGCACTTAAATTGGGATTATAAAAAGAGCTGATGGTGTGTAAAATAGTATTACCAAGAATCTTTGTTCATTTCCTCTTAAGCGCCCACAGTGAAATGACAAAGTTCCTCAAATGGACATTAAGAAACACATTCCGAGCAGACAGGAAGAGAAAGACTAACTCTTTTTTCTCCGGTCAAGCCGCCAAATCCACACAGAGAGAAAGACAGAGAAAGAGTCGTCTGCTCAGATCAAAGTCTGAACCGAAGCAAAGAGCTCGCTAACAGAGAAATAGCAGTGATCCCAGTGTCATGCAGACTGATCTTATTACAAACCTCATTACATGTAGCATACGCCGCGCCGCAGATGTTTTAATCCAAAGCTCATAAAATGAGAGACAGGCACAAATCGGGGTTAAGACCTACTGCTTCACACCGCCGGATTAAACCTGTGAAGCGTGGCAATCATAACATGACCGCCCCCCCCCCCCCCCCCTTGTTTGAATTAAAACAATCTAACTCAACCATTTATCCCACTCACTTAAAAGGGACTTATGCAAAGGGGAGGGGGGGGGGGGGGGTTGTAGACTGATATATCATGTATCATATTGCATGATTGCTTCGCTAATGCTTTTTTGCCGATTTTACAGGTTCAATGGTCCAACAGCCTAAAAAACTCATTGCATACTGTTTTTAATTACCTCAGCTGATTTGTAACTCCAGTCGGCCGGAAGTTAGGTAATGCAAAGGTTGTGTGATGTCACAAAAAAGAACTAATAAGAATGATAATGGCGTTCAACGTCCTGCCCTAACAGGTGCAACTAATGGTGAGGAAAATGTTAATCTGCACACACACTGTGATGAGAAAATACTAATCAAGCAACATAAGTGGAAACACCTGTGTGGGTGGACTATGGCTGTGTAGGCGCATGATGTAGCAGGGAGGATAATAGAATAAATGGAGGATAATGCAGTTTAGTGGTTTAGTAATGTTTATATATCCACTAAGAATGTGTGGATAAATATGACAAATATATGAGTTCATAGTATATGTGCAGCAAAAATGTAGTTTCTAAATGTTTTACTAGACGTTTTACACCGTAGATGTTCTGAATCGTCATAGCAGGAAAAGCTCAAGTGGATGTGATAACGTTAATAGCTGCTTTTCATTTGGCTAATTTATGCTTCCCCGCGTCCTCTACTCCTCTGCCCTCCGGCCGTGACCTGGAAAACCGATCTCCCTCCGCCATCGTCGAGGATCTTCCAATCCTTTAAATACACCTCTGAGGGAATGAGGAGCGAGGAACCACAAGTGTATTATGACACATATATATATAAATGTCACACCTCCACATGTGACACAGTTTGAAAGAGATGCTCCTTGTTATATATATTTATACATATGTTTTATTATATTTATTATTAGACCTAATAATATATATTTAAATGAAAAGCACCAAGCAAAGATATAAAAACAAAGATCACCAAACATGTAATGGAATTAATATGTGCTGTGATCTATAAATGTGATATATGACACAGTGTCAGATGTGTAGTGTAACAATTCACAGGAGTGATACAGTCACATCTGGCCTGAACACTCCACATCGATACTGATACTCGCAGCTTTGATAACAGTTGAAACGCATGGCATATACAGTAGGTAGAATAAAGTGACACTTGTATATAGACAAAAATATAATTAAAATGATCAAATATAATTGATGGCCTGTAACATCAAACCTGTTTTACATCCTCCTTAGAAATACTAATGAGGATGGGCCAGAGATGCACCATCAGCATCATCAGCTCCTCTCAAATGGAGAAGAAGTAAGGAAAGGTAGATTTATTTGTATAGCACGTTTCAACATCAAGGCAGTTCCAAGTGCTTTATGTAAAAGACAAAATGCATCAGGATAGAATATAAAAGCAACACATGGCAAAATAAAATAAAAAACATTTCAATACAATTAAAAGTGTTCAAATAGAAATTAAATCAAACTAAACTAGAAAAGACTCATTATAACAGGAGAATAAAAAGTTCCAGTGCAGAGTAGGATGACTTGAAAATATAAGGTATGTAGGTTGTTTCTTTTTTTATTGCTGCCAAATTGACAACAGGTCCAAGTTCAGTCCAAGTTCAGGGAGACAGGTTACAGTAGACCTCATTTACATTTGTGTTTAGTGTTGGTTTGAGAAACCACAGCTTAAAATAATGATCATTTAACTGAGATGGAAAAGAAGAAGATGGGATGTCTACCTAGAACCTTCAAACACAACAAATAAAGCAGTAAGTCAGAAGTGATTCTGACAACATATATGAGAAATAAAGTAAATATAAAGTTATAACATTCATGATGTATGAATTCACTGACAGGTGCTGTGGCAGCTCTTGTTTCTATGCAGCACTCGGTACAGCAGTGTCACTGTTAGTCATACAGCTTGACTTTGTGTCACTACAGTAAGTTCTCCAGCAAAAGTCAGTATTCATATAAAGGCTGGAGGGGAACTATATATATATATATCTGTGCTTTGTTTTTCATATTAAATTCAGCATAATGTACATTTCCACAGCATCATTTTCATCTGTGTAACAACATAGTCATGCTACATTAAAGGTTGCTTTTCTTCTCTTCTTTTTCTACTGGAGTAAAGACATAAGTACACATTCTCAAAAGCTTCTGAAACTATCAACACATTTTAATCTTGATGTGTAATTTTTTAATAATGTTATAATAATAACATAATATTTCTTTGTTTTTACTAGTTTGATGTGTTTATTTTCATGTATTTTGCTTAATAATAGTTGCATTTATTGACCTTTCCTGTCACATCTATTATCACATTTTTACTCTGTATATGTGCAAATAAAACTAAATCAAAAATGCATGACTTAGTTACTCTGAGTTTCTTTATGTTAAATTTAAATATGGGTCTCAGTTCCCAGCTCCATCTATTTCTCTATTCTGTCTGCCTGTATTAAGGTGCTGTTAATTACATTCGTCCCATCTAATTATGCTTGACCATTGTTTTTTATTGTATGGTATTGATATTCTATTTTGCTTAAATGATGTAAATTGTATCATGTGAAGCACCTTGTAACAATTTGGAAAGGTGCTATAGAAATAAAGTTCATTATTATGAATGAAACTCGATACTTTCTGCACATATTTCACATTAAAAGCCTACAAGGACAGAAAATGTGTCATGACGTCTGACCTGCTGGTGGTGATTCTCTCTGCAGAAACCAGACATACAAGCGTGCAAACTAAAACATTATTTCCTGATCTAATTTCAATATGCAGTCAAGTGGTTTGTACAGCACGGCGGCCTCGTACTGTCTGTAAATGAAAGGTTCAGGTGCAGCAGCATGCTAGAGTTACTGTCTGCAGAGTATAACAGGAGGAACTTGGAGATGACATTTCCCTATGGCATGTCCGTCCTCCACGGACACTGTTTCGCTCCCATCAGCAGATCAAGACCTGATCACTTTACATAGGCTTGTATTGTAACTACTGTAACTACGTACACACACATATACACACACACACACACACCTTTTCCTGGGTTCAGGTTAGAAGCAGATATGCTGCAGCCTGCTGCCCATCATAGCTGCATTGATTTCCTTTCTCCTGCGTCAGGCTGTCTTGTCAACAGACTCCTCCGAGCATGGAAGATGAATTATTCACAGGACAGCTCTGCCAGGATCTGTAAATAAATACTTAACTAATATTGGCCCTCACAAACCACAGGTCTCTACTTACTCTGAGGAGGGGGGGGGGGCATTGAGGGAAAAGCAAGAGAGGAAAATGAAAAGTCTGTGTGAAATATACATCGTCGTTCATTCTTGTTGGAATCTGTTACAATAGGTGTTTTAATGGCTTGATAACAATGTTCCCTTATCATATCCTGTACTTATAGGGATATATAGGCTAGGACATTCATTTATGTATTAATTAAACATTCATTCATTACATTTTGTATTCTTGTTGGTTTTATGTCATTTGAAATGTCATTTGCACCATTTTTTTACCAAAAGTAAGACTGAATGCTCCTGAAAAGGTCAAATGATAAAGAATGATAAATATTAAATATTTTATCCACCTACAGTGTATTTTAGTGTACTTATAATAATAACTAATAATGAAATGGTTCCTGATTTATCTATTATTAAATATTATTCATTTAATATTTAGAACAATGGTATTCCATTACCTTTATCTAATATAAAAAGTTATAATGTAAGATCATGCCAAACTAGTTGATATGGTTATAAGTTGAATTATTTAGTACAAAGTTTTTATGGTTACACCACTTAGACATTTTTGCCATAATCCTCTAATATAATCTCTCAAAATAGATTACAAGCAGAAATGTTATGCTGGGTCCACAAAAAAAGTGTGTGCAAGTTATACGTTTATTTTCATATTTTAACCCCTTTAAATTTGACTAAACCACAAGGACACAAAAAAACCTCATTGACCCGTAAATTTACTGCACAAACCCTCAATGGTGAATTCCTGGAATTTTAGTTTGACTTTTGACAATTTATTTTAATAAATTTAAAAGCCACAAATTGGCGTGTTTTGCCACAGCTGAAGCACAAATCAGCATTAGTGTTCCTCACAGAACACTCAGAGGATCAGCTACTATATAGAAAGTGAGGAAACTAACAAAAGCAAAATGACAAATGTGCTTATTATCGAGGGATGGAATCAAAAGATCCTCCAGTCCTGTTTGTCAAATGAAAACCCTGCTAGAGGCTGTTAAATTGACCAAAACTATAAACAGCAAGAAAACAAAAATAGACAAAGAGAAAATGAATTGACTGTCCGTGGAGTGGCTCTAATTACCCTAATGGACGCTGTCTGAAATGTATCTCTCCCTATTTTTAGGTGGGCGTACTGTAAACTCCTCTCAGATGAGGGATATTCTGTATACCTGGCAATATGCTCACACATCCCCAGAGATTTCTGTTAGATTTCTTCTTTTTATCTTCACTCTGCATGATGAGGATAAAAAATATATATCACAAAATCAAATCTGAACTGAACCGAGATACAGCAAGTGTGACGTCTTATCATGCTGATTCTAAAATGCCAATATATTACCCGCCCTCAGCTTGAAAAGATCTCTCCGTCCTGCCCTTGAAGTCTTCACACAGAGAAATGTTTTCTAAATGAGATCTATTTCGTGGACACATCAGAGTAAGAGGCCCCGCGTTTTGCCAGTTCACAGCACAGCACAGAACAGCCACCTTCCCATTTAGAGGCAGCGCTCTGAAAAGGTCAAGCAAGGTGTCAGCGCCCCATGATGTCTCTTTCAGGCATCTGACAAAACCATTTTCTCCATTCTTTCTGCCCATCAATCTGTCTGCACTTTTATGTTTGGTATCACTCAGTTTTTTGTACTTTAAGAGGAAATTCTGGTTCATTACAACTTTAGTCTTATTTCATAGCTTTAGCAATCATTTCTATTGATTATGATAACACTGTATTCAACAATGAGTGATCAAACATACCTCAATACCTCAACTTTTCCCTTGTGACAGAGGGAAATGAGTCATTTTATGGTTTGCCTTTTTTCCCCTTCTGATTAAGTTCTAACATGGGGTTGTCTTAAGAGCTACTCCATTGATTTAGTATTGGAAAGCCATAAAGTTGATGGCTATAAGAGAAAAAGGTCAAAACGGAAGCAGCAGAGGTACTAGACATATATCTTTCAGTCTCTACTATACGTCAAGCTCTGGATACTACTGGATAATTCCCATAATGCAGTTCTGTAGCATCTTTTCTTTTTCTAGACCACACATGTCCAAACTATTTCTTAAAGGGTTCATGTAGCTGCAGGTTTTCATTCGAACCAAGCAGGAGCACACCAGGCTTGACTCATTTAATCAGCTGATCTCAGTCTTCAGACAGCTGAATCGTGTGTGCTCTTGATTGGTTGGAACAAAAACCTGCAGACACACAGCCCTTTATGGAACAGTTTGAACATGCCTGTGCTAGAAGCTCCTGATAAAGCCTCACACCTTTCAAACTCCACAGCCACAGTTTGTAACCCTGGTTTTCTACTGGTGCTGTATCTAATGATCACTTTCATTATTGATTTATATGATGATTACTTTTCCCAATTAATCATCAGTCAGAGTTGACAAAGAACAGTGAAAAATGTCATAATTATTATAATTCCCCACAGCTCAAATACATGCATTCAAATGTCTTAAAAATATTTGGTTTAAAGCCGCATAATGAATTTTGGAACACAGGAATTTTTTCCTTAATGGACTAAATTGCCTTAATTGACAACAGATAACAAATATGTATTTATTTATTTAACCTCCATATCTTGCTGTCCTCACCAACCTCTGTTTGTTTGTTGATCTGTGTTTTTGACGTATAACTTATTGGATGTTGTTTATGTGACTGTGGATGGGGGTAAGCTAAATGAATTGCCCTCTTTGGGATCAATAAGATTGTCTGAATCGGAATCGGAATAAATCAGCCGTTCATTTCCCGTCAACTGACTAATCAATTAATCAACTAATCTTTGCAACTCTACTTTCTACTTAAGTCTTCAAATCTCCAAACTGCCCAAGTACCATGATGGCTTTTCTATGACAACATCAGAGTGTTTTTTTCAGCCTTGAATCTCCTCCAGAACCACAGAAGACATTATGCATCATTTTTCTCCGGCCCAGCACCAACTATGAACTGATCTTCAGGTTTAAAACTGGTGGCATCCCCCCTTTTAAACCTGTATGATCACACAACTGCTCTTATTTCCCACCTTGTCAGACTCGTTTTAAACTGTCACTCTTTCCAAAATTTCAGCAGTTAATTTGGAGAGAGCGATGTTATCACAACAATAACAAAAAATAAGATTTGAGAAGTAATTTAAGTAAATGACACTTTAAGGCCTAAAACAGTGATACTGCAACTAGGCCTACAAACATGATAGGTGGTATTTTAAAAAATTCTTTGAAGACTATCATACAGACAGCAATCATATTGAAATAGTGAGGTAAAAAGACAGTCAGTGCCTCGTACACAGTAATTTCCCTCTTTTCTCTGCTCACACTTTGTCCTCCTCACTTTACTCCCTCATTGAATCAGCAACCACTTCTTTCCACTAGTTTGCCTGTTTCCCATTTAACATCACTCAGTCAACCTCTCTCTTTCTCTCTCTCGCTCTCTCTCTTTCTCCTCCCATCCTTTAAACCCTCTCAAGCCGAATGAAGACAAACTGTGGAGAGATAATTGAACACTAACATGAATCAGAGCGAGATGAATGAAGACAGATGACAGGCCTTTTTTTTCGAGGATGTCTTTGCTCCTCACAGGCAAATTCAACAATAGTGTGTGAAATGCCTTTGGGTTTTCAGTTCACTGATTTGAATAACAGCAGTAAATACCTAAATTGAAGCTGTCTTTTTATTCCACTTACAAAAAACTTTTTTAAAAAGGTCTCATTTCTCTCTACTCATTGGCAGTATATTGTCCTTTGTGTTTTGTGTATTGTTTTTAGGCACAATTATTTTAATTATGCCACTGCTTTTGACAGTTTTTAATGTTGCATCTCCATTTGTAAGCAGCAAAGTAAGGATAGAAGAATTCATTCAAATGAGGGCCTGACAAATACTGTTTGTTTGAGATAGTAATGATAATGAAATACAGGGAAACAGATAGCCATCTCTAACCATAGTAGATCTGCTACAATTAGTCAATTAACAGACAAGTTGATCAGCAGAAACTACAGTATTTGATTAATTGAACAATAATGTTGTTGTTTTTAAGCAAAAGTCAAATAATTGCTGGTTCCAGCTTCTTAAATGTGAGGGTTTGATACCTTTCTCTGTTGTAAACTGATTTTGAAATCATCACCTTGGACTTTATTATTATATTGGGCAGTTTTTGCTATTTTTTGATTTCATAGACAAAAGGATCAATTGATTAACCAAGAAAATCATGTAAAGATTAAATGATATATAATTGCAAGTCCAAAGAAAACAAAACCCATCTATCAGCACCTCCAAAGGTCACTAATTAATGGATTACATTGTGTTTGTTCAATGTGTACAAAAACACAAACAAGCTAAGCTAAATGTTCCCTCTTTTCCAGTCTTTGTGCTAAGCTAAGATAACCAGCTACTGACTGTGGCTTCATATTGAAGCATCAGTGTTACTGTGTTACAATGTTACTGTTGTAGCTGCTGGAGGTGGAGCTAGTTTACACTACTTTATATACAGTTAGCTAGTATAGTCCAGTGGTTCCCAACCTAGGGATGGGACCCCTCCAAAGGGTCAGTAGGTAAATGTGAGGGGTGGTGAGATGATTAATGGGAGAGGAAAGAAGAGCAAATCTGTTTTCGGACTTTTTCTCTAATCTTTTATTATCATTTTTGCTGAAATATTGAATCATTTGAACATTAATTGAAATGAAACCAGGTGAGAAGTTTAGAGGGAAAAATCACTATTTGGTGGAGCTGTTAACAACTCATAGACATCTGAAATGTGAGCCCGACTATACGCTGCTTTTTGTAAGATAGAAAAAGACAAAAAGGTTGGAAACCACTGATTTCATCTTTAACAATGTGTTGTATTTTAAAAGCTTGTTATATTATCCATTGTGTCAAATCTAAATCATCTAAAAGTAACTGAAGATGTCAAATAAATGTAGTGTATGGAAGTAGAAAGTAGTATGGAAATACTACAGTAAAGTACAAGTATTTCAAACTTGTATTTAAGTACACTACTTAAATTAATGTACTTAGTTACTTTCCCAACTACTGAAGCATTTTGTGCAATGCTGTCACTGCTTCTAAATAATCATTCAAATCTGTTTATATTTCTGTACTGAAATGGTTGCATCATCAATGAATCACTTTACAAAGAACTCAATCTACCAATTAACAATGTCAATGTCACACAGGAAATTACATGTTTCAAACCATGTTTGTGTTTTTCTACATCAAAGATAAGCTCAGTCGTAGCCCACTCAACTCAATGGTAAGTTTTTGTTATGCTTCTTTTTACGGTTTGAAGAGGCTGGTTGAAATAATCAGCAGGCTTCCACACAGACCTCCATAACAAGTCTGAAATGATGTTTCAAATACAGCAAAGATGCCATTTACCTCCCGTTGCTGCAGTGGTAATTGCAATGTGTTGAAATTCTGAGCATTGATGTAATGTGATGATCCTCCCATGATTCACTGCCAGTTTACAAAACTGCATCAAGCCTTTCTATCGCTATTAATCACAGATCACTTTAGACCAGAAGAATGTCAATTCATCCATCCATCCATCTGCTACTAATCATCCTCCCTGTCATTTAAACATTTGCTTTCACAGCTGTATGTACAGTACATGAACAGGTTCAACAAACTTCTCCAAACAGCTAAAAGAGCAAAATGAGAATTTTCTATAATTAGTAAGTAAGGAGGAAAACATTACAATATCTGTTGATGGATCATTTTAAATGTTTGAAGAGGTTGAACATATTTAAGTCAAAGTTTAGTATGTCTTTAAAACATTTAATAAAACAAGATATTAAAATGTATTAATTATTTGGAGTTTAAAATTCAAACACCTAATTTGATTGATAGTGACTAAATGTCAATATAGTAAATCCTGATTGGTGGATGAATGTGGTATACACTACATCACCTTTTTCCAACAGTCCTGCCCACTTCCAACCATATGAAATATAAAAATCTCTAATGTGAAATAACGGGAACTGTTCTGACTTTGGCAGCAGATTGTGTTTATTGAAGGATTCCATCAATCATAGTAAGACACTGATTGTGAAGCTAAGTTTCAGGGTCTTTAAGTCCCTTAAGAGATCATAACGGTGCAGATGGTTAAAAAGGTTTCATTCAAAATCTGTAGGGTGTGTGTGTTAGAGGGAGATGCTGAGACAAAGATAAATGTAGGCTGTGAATAATTCATACCCGAATCTGATGTTATCAAAACGTCCATCTTTGAGCATTCAGTGACTGAATGTTACAGATTCCCCCTGTGGTCAGCTGAGGAAGACAGAAGATCCACGTTTAAATCTGTACTTTCAGTGTCCAAATCCATGCGGTTTATACACTGTGCTCTCAGAATCACAATCCGTGCTCTTGTTCTCTGAAGAAAAAAAAAAAGTTGAGCACGGTTTACAAATCCACGGGCACGGATTGTGAATCTGACAGCATGGTTTATAAACCATCCACATGGACACTCCGTAGAATGCATTCAATCGTGACTCAAACGCTTCTGTTGAATTTAAAAGAAGCCTTCAGCTGACCTCCCATAAGACTCAACATTAAACAGCTTTGAGACTGTCCTCGAAATCTTCGGGAATCCCACTGAGAGTTCAAAAAAATCTCCAAGGATGTTCTCCGTCATCCAAGAATGAACTGGATTCCCTGGGTGAATTTCTTTTTTCTTTAACTTCGGGAAACACAATGAGACAATCCTGAACAAATTGTTTTACAAGATGAGCATTAAATGATAACTGACAGTTTTGACATGCTTTGCTATGATTCACTTTGACTCTGGTCTTATTTCACCCCTCAATCTGTTTGTCGCTTGTCTCTTTTACACACACACAGACACACACACACACACATTCACACACAGGAGTAGAGGAGGCACCCCATGAGGTATGAGTGTGTGATGTACCTGTGAAGTGTTAGATTAAACCTAATCTTTACAGCGCCGTAACTATCTCCTCCATGGACGATTAACTGAGGTATAAATTTTGTTGCCAAAGTCAGCCACAATGTTATAAACATTCATAGTTTCTCCTCAATCTGATTTCTCTCCATCATCCACCATGCTTCTCGGAGATAGCGGGGAGTCGCCATCTGAAATCTCACGATTCACGAGTTTTTGTAAAGGTATGAAAATCAGCCAGAAATGAGACTGGGATAAAAATGAGATAGAGTTATGGAAAAAGATTAAGACTGATGGAATTGACAGGTGACATATAAAAGGTAAATGAAAAGACTGTGAGTGAGTCCTGAGATAATGGCAAAAATGACTAATGAGGCATGAGGAGAAAAGGATGACAGAAGGGATTAACTGTAATCTTTTTCAATCCTTGAACCTCCTCTATCTATATTGCAGGGATATAGATACTATAGGTGCACGATGCTATGTGAGCCATTATAAAGTACATCACAGAGTGGGACACAGACCATGTTTGGACCTTTTTAACAAGCTAAAGCTTTAAAGATACAATATACTTGGCTTGTATATTGGCTTGCTTATTTTGAAAATAGTTTTTTGTTAACAATAAATGAAATTTGGGAACATTCAGCAGGTACAGTACCACATCCATCAGCTATCGATGACTGGGGGGACAACATGCGAAAATGGCCAATTCTGCAGTTATTGTTTAGGCCATTTACCAAGCTAAAATATGCAAGCAGAATGCACATGGATGGACTTCAAGGCAATATCAAGAGAACAATGTGTTGCTTCATTTTATGCAAACAAGATGCTACCTTCAGTCAGCTGAAGAGGAGAAGGTATTGAGAACATACCATGACATTTTAACCTTTAAACTGTTAAAAATGAGTCTGGCGAGCTTGATTTGATAATGCACAGCACAGTTGGCTACAGAAGCTGGTCAATCCAAAAAATGCACGATGTGGATCTAGGTTGGATCATGTTCATACTACAAACAGTCTGTTACCAAGTTCATCTGTAACTTGGAGCTTCTTCAACAGGGTCACAGTCTGATTTTACACCCAAGTGCGATTGCTGCCCGTATGCACCGCACCAAAGCGGGTAACGCTCCAGGGTTCAGACCTGAGCTAAACAAGGCAGGTGAAAGCACCTTAGAGAGGGTGTCTTGGTCCAGTCCAAAATACACTCTGGAGTAGTTTGTGACGATAACCTGATTGACTTTTAGTTTACTCCACAAGTTTAAGCGAAATGGTTCCTGTAGCCAGATGAGATTTGCATAGTGGGATGAGCAAATTCAATTAATTCCCCTCGAACTGGCAACTCCTGATTGGTTGTTTGTACTCCGTCTCAAATAAATATAGTTGGCTAAAGTAATGCGGGAAGTCCCCCCCCCAAAACAAACGGTGTGCGTCGATGAATATGCAGGGTGGTTCAGTTATCATCGTCTATGATATGAAAACATCAGATTTCCACACAGTCAGAGAAAGTTTGCGTCCTGTTCAAAGTTCAAATATAAAACTCTAGTGCAACATGAAGAATTTCTCCTGATTGACTGCTGACAGCACTCTCAGATGAAGATTCAATCACACTGGATGGTAAAGGAGATCCAGGGCGGCGGAGCAGGAAACAGACCTGCTCTGCTCAGCATGGCACCATCCTCTTTTTCCATCATCCCTTTCTGCTTCCACTTAGGTCATTTTGAGCCCAAGAAAAAGTTTAAAGCTGTCATGCTGTCACCCTGCCTTTTTTTTTTTAGCTGCATCATTGTATAGCTACAGTGATTCAACTGACAAAATGCAAGTCTACTTTGCCTTCTTGATTAACACATCAAAACATACATATAGCATAATTTTTCTTAGGATTTCTTATCTATTATTGAATGTTTGAGCCCCATGTGAAGCCAGGTGAACAAACTTCAAGTGAAAGAAGCTCACTTCATATCTAGTGGCGCTCCTTCAAACTAATGTGAGCTGTTATGTCTTCTATTTTTTCTTCTGTACAGCACTTTGGTTCGCTGTGGTTGTTTTAAAGCGCTTAACAAATGAAGTTGGATTCGATCGGATAATGCCATTGTGGCCCTCCAGCAGAGACAGCGACAGTACCTCCACTTCCAGTCAGCTTAATAGTCAGAGATTTGGATATACTGGTGTTAAAATACTTCAAATACAGTCAGAAGTTAATATTTTTCAGCTTTTGTTTTTCAGCATCAAGTCATGCTATTGTTGGATCGCGGTCAATGAATGCAATATAAAGCATAATGCAGAAACTCACAAAGCGATCTGAAAACTAAGATGTATTAAGGAAAATGGGAGTGAGTATAAGCAGGAAAGAAGTCCCTTAAAGAAAGTTAAAAAACGCAGCATGTGTGCACAAGGTGGAATAGGCATTTTCAATTATATTCTGAAGTATGCAGTCTGGAGTAGACAGAGGAACTAAAGGAGAGAATAGAGACAATCCATCAAACAGACAGTCTGCACACTCAGACCAAAAGAGGTGGAAAAAAACTAAAGGAATGGAAACTACCTCATACAAGGCTGAACACCTTGCTACAAGCAGATCTTAATATGCTTAATCCGTCACAACTCACTAGTAGAACAATTGAAGCTTTTCTTCAAAATAGGACCCTGGTGACACCATCCAAGCACATTTCTCTATTTCCATTTAGTTAGATATTATCATTGATGTTATTAGCTACAAAATTCCCATAGCTGGAATTAGCTCTTTCCAAACGTCATATCCCATTCAAAACTTCCTGTGCACCAGAGAATTTCTTCTTTCAGATACAGTATGAGAGTGTAGTTTTGTTGTTACTAAAACCTGATTTTCTCCCAAAAACCCAAAGCTTCATAGTGGTTTAACCAGAAAGATTTCACCTGCTGCCCCACAGCTGACGATAACAATGCATTTCTCCAACGTTTTGTTCAAACGGTTGTGTTTGTGGAACATTTGCATTTCTTCTGTCACTCATACCTTTATGGGAGTTCAACATCGGTCAACCAATAAGACTGAATAATCAGGGGACTTATTTTTTAACTTTTTTTCTGTGTTCTGTGAGAACACTTTTCAAGACTTCAAGTATTATTATCTATCTTATGTTCTGGGGAGATAAAGTTTTGTTTGCTACCACAAGGGTTTCACATGGATATCCTCATATAAGGATTGTAAGAGAGGGTTGGCAGTTTGAATCTCATGGGACAATGCTTCCCAAAGTTTAGTCAAGGGTTTATTTAAAGGGGGCATCCAAAAAATTGTCAGTAAATATCATCAGTTATAAATCACAACTACACACACAATGTTGCTGTTGAGTTCATATATTTCATACCTACTATAATCTCCCCGTCAGCAGTTTAGACAACAGATTCACAAAGTTTATTACTTTACTAGTGCTGGTAATGATTTCCTTAAGCCCAATGTGGAGTTTTTAAATAGCTTGTTTTTTGTCCAATCAACTGCACAAAATCCAAACACATTCAATAATCATATATTATCATGAGACAAATATCATATAAGGCAATAAAAGGTCAGTGAAAAGCAGCAAATCCTCACAATTCTAAAGCACTCATTTTGGCAAGCAATCATTCGACTAATCGATTAATCAACTAATCAATTTATTACGGTTCAATCTACTGAGTAATGCATTTTTATTTAGTCTTGCGTGGAGCTGCAATGATTAGTTGATAAGTTGCTTAGTCGACAGAAATTTAATATTTTCAGTTTTTTTTTGTCTTTGGTTGGACCAAATGACTTGTTGATTTAACGAGATAACACTCCTCAGAATAATTGATCATGGGAATAATCACTAGCTGCAGCCCTGGTCTTGTATAAACATCAAATACTGTCCTTCCAAGTAAAGTAAAAAGTAGACTCCACTTCTAAAACAACTACTCCTCTACTGTCCCCATTAACAGATAGAACATATGGTGTCTGGTCTGTTGTGGTATATAACAACAGACCATAATGTGAATGTTTCAGTATTTTTATAAAGGGAACATACAGTATGATCTTGTGTTTTCATTAATATGTCAAAAAGCTATTCCTCGCCTTGCATATCACCCTATATACAGAGATGTTGTAACAGTCTAACAGTCTGCTAGATAGAACATGTATTCTGGCATTAGCTGTAAAATCAACAATCTTCATTAGGTGCAAAATTCTTAAATATACACTCTGAACCAGACTTGTCCCCAGATAGGAGTTCGGCTAATTGAAAGCAAGACCAATATAATTTTTTTTTTACATTGCAAATCCACAAGGGACCTGTGTGCATTAGCTGGTGTTAACGATTACCCTTTTGAAAACATGCAAATCAGTGGCCTAATTCTCTGGCTATAGTTTGGAAATAGCAGCTCTATTAATCTGTCTGGTTGGACCATCAATCATCAGAGTTGCTGTATGTTTATTCATAACAGAGCTGCTCGGGTCAGCTCTGCAGTCCCAACAACATGATGTATTAATTACTAAAGTTTACTAGAAAACTTCTCTGCTGTTTGCAGAGATTCTCTGAAATGACTTGACATTAAAGACGCCGTGTTTGCAGTGATATTTTAGTGTATAGAGCATGTTTAGAGCATATTTATTTAGGGTAGCGTGAATAAGCATTATTATTTTTCTTCCGTGTGCTACTGGTGATAATTCTGTATATTTCCCATTTCATTGATATCGTATTTGTGCTAGTCCTTCTTTTAAATGATTGCATACATTGTTATTTATTGTGTAAAGCAGTGTGTGCTTTATTGTTTTTCCCCCAAATTCCCACATTCCCCAATCATTCTTTAAAAGTGTTTTTCTTTTGTTTTCTTACTATATAAGTAGTTTCTAGTACCATTGTTGCGACATGCAATTTACAATTATCTTTATTAGTAATCTGCACATTATCAATCAATCAATCAATCATTAAAAATAGGAACTCAGGAAACGCTGTCATAACTCTCAAGAATCTACAATGCGGTAACACCAAATGTAGGATAAAAATGTAAAAATAAATTAAAATTATTTCACAAAATAGTTAAAATGTCCCTTTACAATTTCCCACAATAACCAAAAGATACAGACTTTGGTCCAAACCATTATATTTGGAGAAACTTTAACATTTTGAAAAACTATAACTAATAATTAATTTAAATGGTTGCAGATACATTTTATGCCAATTAAGTAATTGATTATTTGACTAATTGTTTCATTTTTCATCCGTTTTTAAACCAGCAGACTGCAAACTGCTTTATACTGTATGTAAAAACTACTCTTCAAAGTCAAAGTGTTCTGCTGCAGTCTGTTCTCTCAGTGGTCCATCTAAACTCCCGAGTACTGTTTCTATTTACAACCCAGGACAAGGTGAATTTGATCAAATAAATGGCTAAATGCTCATGGTTAACTTGTCGAGAGCAGTTTTGTGATACAATAAAAATAACACCTTCATCCATGCTCATTCATCACAGTAACAGCATCAAAATGCCTGTCCACACTGCATTTATTGTGCATTCCAAATCCTATTAATATTCTGTAAAATGTATTGTGGAGGCAGTTATGTGAATCAGAGGATGGTGACAGACAATATTTGTGTATTCTGTCTGCAGTGAGTCAAAAATGATATTTTAGCCTCATAAACAAAAAGGAAATAGTTCTGAGCCATTCTCATTCCTGACGTCAGTTGTATGAATCTGAACTATAATGTCCTCTAGCAATGCAGGGACGCATTGGTTTCAGCAGTCTGGGGAGGAAAAACATGCTGGGGGGGACAGTGCCATCAATCAGCATATAATCTGAGAAGGCACACTGTCAATGACAAAACAGAAATAAACAAGACCGCCAGGATAAAACAGCAAATTATGCGTCAATAAACCCGAACAACAGCAGGACTGCTCGATGCATCTGCTCAGCTGATTTTTCGGCAGCTACAGTACAAATCAGACATTAGCGAACACTGTCACTGTAGAAGGGCACTTAGTGACCACGTAATTGTGACCTGAAAGACATGAGTGACAAAAATAGAGAGCCGGAGAGGTTGTTAGGACAAAGAAAATGGAAAAATAAAGCAAAACTAACCAGAGGGCACATATAACCTTCACCATTTCTATTTAAAACAGGCATCAGCTGCTGTTTAGTTATTACTGTGGAACTGAGAACGTGCTGGTTGTTCTCTGATGGCTCGTTAAGGGTGTACATACAGTACATTATATTATTCTTAGTGCAGCTAAAGCACAGATAAGGTATTTACTGTTATTTTGAAGCAACTAAAATAATGGTCAAAGGACTGAATTGATATGGACTTTCGGTAGGAGATGAAATCACTCCAAGGCTGAGTGATTTTTACAATAAATAGAAGTATTCTGTTTGTAATAAAATAATCTGTGTTTTAGAGCTTTCGTTGCAATCTCACAGTTTTCTTTCTCCACTTTGATCACCTAAAACCAATATAAAGTTAACCATTTGACTGAGGGATCGATACCATGATGATACCACAATGACGTCATCTAGTTTAGACAAATAAAATGACTTTGCTTAAAGTTAAGATTAAAGTCAAAATTAGGTTTAGGCATCTAAAACTTTGGAGTTAGAGAATCAAAGAAATGTACGGTTTCATAAAGGAAACTTTTTTTCTGAAAGTGAAAACCTCTTTTCCTGAGTTGACAACTTAACTGGCGAGTGAGATTAAGGTAGCTGCGCCTCTTATATTCATTTCTAGAACTTTTGTGAGAGTAGGATAGTACTCACAGTGTGTGTGTGTGTGTGTGTGTGTGTGTGTGTGTGTGTGTGTGTGTGTGTGTGTGTGTGTGTGTGTGTGTGTGTGTGTGTGTGTGTGTGTGTGTGTGTGTGCTGGTTTTAGCTGAACTATTTTAAATGAGTGAATTAGTCTTATCTCCATATTAGAGCTATGAAGGAGTGACAGATTTATGCATAAAGGTTCTTATATTTGGAAGCTGTCCAGTACAACCATCTTCAGACTGTCGGCCGCTGAGCAGCTCTGCTGAGGTGGGGATTAAATGTCTTGCATGAATGCACGCTGATATTACAAAAATTGTACAGGAAGTGACCAATTTTCCCACTCAGCTTTTCTCAACTGGAAAGAATTCGAACCAGCGCCTCTCCGGTCCCAAGATCACATGTCTGGTGTTCAGATCACTGCCCCTCATTATCAATTTGCAATCGATCCTCTCAAACAGGTGGTGGAAGCCGGATGGATTCAGTAGAGCAGGTGCATTAAGATGGTCTGATCTTTCCCACTGTGCAGTATTTTCTTTGGCTTCTCTCAAACTGTGCTGGCGAGAGTGGATGTTGACTTTCAGATGTACTGAAGTGTTGAATGAGTATAAAAGAAAATAATGTCAGACCAGAGGGCAGTTATCTTAAAGCACCTCCACAGGAGCTGGTGGCTACACATAAAAAAAAGGTATTTAAAAAAAGGATAGAGGTGAAATGACTCTTTAATTTGATACCTCGTTCAGTGGGAAAGCGTAAGCACAGATTTATTAAACATTTTCCCATTTCTCAAAGTGTTTCCCTGTTGTGTACTGCCTTGCAAAACAACACATGCTCCTCCACTCCAATACTCCAGAGTGGGTTTGTATACATCAATATATGCAAATTGCATCCCAAAAGAATACGGTGTACCCAAATAACCTCCCTCCGTCACCAGATCCAGGCATACTGAGTTTAACACTAATCTAATGAAAGCTGACTTTGTCATTATAAAATAATCAAATACCTTTTCAGCCAGTGCCTCCTAATGATTTAAGTCCCCGAAAATTGGAGGAGATGTATCCTTGGCAGAGTCTCCTATCTCATATTTGCAAGTGTGGTTGGCAGCTCTGAATGTGCAGTGATAGCAGTCATTGTGAAACTGATACCTATGTGCAGTCTTTGGGGTGGTGGACCTTTAAAAAAGGAATTTCTTTGAGTGACAATAACTGTGAAGTTGCCATTGCCAAGTGAGAACTGCAAGCTTCCTAGCAGCATTACCACAGGATTGAATGCACTCCAGACTTATTGTGTTTGGGAGAATTTTCCTCGGATTCAATTGTTTAAAGATTCTCTGGCATTTTTGCCTCGTTTATTTTATATTTTAGAGAGATATAAAGCTTAGTGAAAGTGCAGCTGGAAACTTTATCATCTTTTGTCCACTTTTATTCATCAATCAGTCTGGGCCGTGCCTCTTGGCTTTAATCCGTGAGTTTAAAATATAACGTCACAGACAGGCAAGATTGCAGGTTGTAAAGAAAAGAAGATGGGACAAGAAATATAGTCGGGGCAGAACTGCAGAGAAAATGTGCTTTCCTGCCTGTGCAATTGAGCTACTGTGGCACAAATGAGATTGTGTGACTATGAGATATGATCAAACACTTGACCCTTACTGTTCATGTTCTGACCCTTCAAAGTATCCCCTCATAATTAGTCTCTGAGCTAAACGTCTGAACAATAAATCATTTTTTCTTTCTTCTTTCTTCTTCTCTTCATTTTTTTTATCAATCATTAATAAATGGGGGGGTTTATGATTATTTAAGCTTTAGAGAGCAGAGAGAGTTATTCTTTAGATTTTAGGCTATTTGTTAATGGACAAAAATGTTCAAAATCAGTCTATATTATAGTCATTTGTTACATAAAACAGGAGAATATAACAGCCACCATGATTTCAATGAATGTTGTTGAATGTGAAGAACAGAGTTTCATTTTTGAATTTCTGGACAAATATATAAAAATGTACATCTTAACTGACACATTTCCTATTTTTGTATATCCTGGGTCATTTTGTGCTAACAGTGGATTAAATGACATACATGATATGTAAAGTGAAAAGGTGTCATCTATAGTAATGACCATTGACTGTATATAAAGTTGGACATCATGAAGGCTCCCCCAAAAGTGAAGCCAAAAGATCTCAATTGCCCCCTGGTGGCTGGCTGCAGTATAGGTCAAAAATCACCCCACCGCTTCTCTACTGCACAGACTCTGGCTCCAAATGACTTCACACAAGCTAGATGGCAGCTCCCAAAAGGAGATGCTTTGACTTCACTTTTGCATAGCAGTAGGAAGTGGAGTAATATTATATATATATCGTCTATATTCAATACCAAATCTGCAGTTCCCCTCAGCTCTATGAAGCGTTTTAGTATCTTTCAGCTAATTGTTTTGGTTTTACAGCCAGCAACTTTAATGTGTTGATTCACTCTTTCAACTAAAGTTTTGGTCATTAAAGAGACAGATAATTCCCTAATACTATCGATCATATGGACCGAAACACAACTCCAAATAAATGCTAATGTTGCTGCATGCCTGCTGGATGTGTTAGCCATAACATTATCGGTTGATAATATGTCAATGTTGTGTTAACAGCTTGCTCCACTGCCCACAAACAGCAAAAATCAATTAACACTGCTTTAATTTAATTTATTGTCTATCCCTGTCTTTGTATGTGCTGCCAGCCATGCATGATCCCTCCATTTCTAGTGCTTGTTTGCCAAGAAAAGGCAATAATCAAAGCTTCCTAAGAGATCAGTCCCACATCTGAAATCAGCTAGACATTGAGAAGTCTCATTATTTTTCAGGCCAAAGGTAGTTACACTTTCATTATTTGAGATAATTACCAAAAATGAGTTTGAAAGATTACACCTGTCCCTGTAAATGTTGGTGGTTTATTGACCACATGTTCATATTAAAGTAAAAATAAAAGTAATGGTGATATTCTATGTATTACTAACATAAGTGTACATGAGTACTTACACAGTTGTGATACACTGTGGGTGTTCTGTCAGGTGTAACTGCTAACTTTACCACAGCGCAGCGGGGGTATGTGTGTGTGTGTGTGTGTGTGTGTGTGTGTGTGTGTGTGTGTGTGTGTGTGTGTGTGTGTGTGTGTGTGTGTGTGTGTGTGTGTGTGTGTGTGTGTGTTGCCACGACTACCGTAGAGCAGATGGTGTTTTTCCTCACAAATTGGCTCTCATCAAAATGGCAGTTGTGACAACAGCAATTAAATTTGATGATTATTTAATAAAAATAAAAAAGCCGAATCGAGACAGAGTGGTTAAAGGTAAAAACACGACCAACCTCCGCTGTGACATTTCCTACATTCCAGTGTGTATTTTTAGACCATAATGTGAGGCTCTGTAATATCCTGTTGAAAAAGGTTGCAATTTTTCAAAAAGGAGCCGGGATAAGACAATTTTTTGGAGAGGATAAAAGTAGAAGGTGTTAGAGTGTTTCATCTTTAATTGACATGTACTAGTATGGTTTACATGAACTTTCACTTTTGGCGCATGCTCTGCTACAACAACAGTCTAAGAAACATGCTTTGGGAGGATTTTGTGCCTTCAGCAATCACTGCTTTAAATAGCCTGGGCACCAGACTATGCAATGCAACAGACTTATGTTGTGACATTCTTATTGGTTTGTACTGTTTTCTGTGTATTTTGAGTGTTGTTGCTTGTCTAGATACTGTGAAATCAAATATCTTCTATAGGGTGCAATGAAGAATGAATCTATATTTACATGAATGGTTGGAATGGCAGCCAATTTTCAAAATTTCTCAACAAATCTCACATGGTGTCTGCCTTATACAGAACTACTCTCCAGAGACTGAAAACCTGATTGCTGTTATTAGATTCTGGAGCCTATTTATAAATCAACCCCATACATAGACCATACTCTTCATGGCAAATTGATTAAAGTGTTTTTTTGCTGAGGTACAGGCAACATAGAACCAATTTGCCCAAGATGGAGTGTTTAGTTTATTCATTTTCTTTAAAATATTCCACCATTGTGTTGTTGTGTGTTCAACGTATGCTGCAGACCTTATTCTCATTGTGATATATTGTACCCTTCCTTTATGTCATTATTTGCACCTGTTGGGTGTATTGTGTTGATTTCGGAGGATGCTCTGGACCACTACTACAGAGGAAGGCATCATTTGTAGGGTGACCTCATGCACACATAAATACATAGTTAGGATATGTACAATCAGTCTTAAATTTTGACATTTTGATCTATTATATGACAGTTTTTTTAATTATTATTATTATAAGTCCACCTCATCAGGCCTAAAAAACAAAATTTCAAAGAATTCAATACTACCTATAACAATTCAACTCAATATAATCCATCAGATAAGCTTATTTTAGCATTGATTGTCAGTCAGTGTCATTGTTTAACTCAGGGGTGTCAAACATACGGCCCGTGGGCCGGATGATTTGATCAGGCCCTCGACTTGTAGAGCATACATTTCTGAGTATGTAAAAAAAAAAGTAAGTCTCTAGCCCATTCCTGTGATGAGTTATGATTTTTTAAAGAAATAACCAAAATGCTCACTCCAGCCGCTAGGGGGAAGCCAAAATAAAAAAAGGAAGGAATTCCACAGTTATTCCAAAGTTATCAAGGGTGACATCCCCATTACCAAAATGTCTTTGTAAAAGAGGAAAAGTGGACACAGAGTGCAGGGTTTTCCAGGAAAAATCGACTGAGAATTATTTATTCACAGAGGTGAATACAAAAGCAGTATGCTTGGTATGTAATCAGCAAGTTTCATTGCTCAAAGAATATAATATTCAGCGCCACTATGAGACTCATCATAAAGAAAAATATCACCATTTGAAATGAGAGATAGACAAATTGTTAGCTGGTCTGAAGAAACAGCAGTCCATTTTTACTTTCAGCCGCGATGTCAGTGATGCAGCAGTGAAAGCCAGCTACCTTATTGCTCACGAAATAGTGCAAGCATCCAAGCCATTTTCTGATGGTGAGTTCGTGAAAACATGCATGCTGAAGGCTGCAGAAGTCGTGTTCCCTGAAAAGCGATCTGCCTTTGCCGACATTAGTCTGTCGAGGAACACTGTCGTCGTAAGTTTACTCAGGTTTCATGTTAAAAGACAATGAATATTGTGCAGTATATCATTCTCAGCTTCAGTAGCCTACAAAACAGTTTGATCTGATGTAGCCTAATCTCATTGCTCATGCACTGCTATAACTTTTATGTTTGTTTATTTTATTTATACGTGCACATTTACATTTTCAAGGCAGTATGATAGCTTTCTTCATAGCTCCCACTCGAATTGTTTAGTGTGGTGAGTTGGTTCAGGTGTTCAGAGGTAAAAATGTATTCACTTAACTCTATAAAAAATAAACCAGTTGTTAATGAATGTGAAATGCATTTTATTTCAATTCCATTGGCCTATCTGTGAATAAATGTGTTGTGCTAATATCTATCCTTGTGATCCGTGATTATGTAGGCTACAAATGTAGGCTGAATGATAAAGCATAGTACTGAAAAACAAAGCTAAAGATTTGGAGTTGACATAAGTTATTTTGCCATTATTTTACTGGTCCGGCCCACTTGAGATCAGATGGGCGATATGTGGCCCCTGAACCAAAATTAGTTTGACACCCCTGGTTTAACTGCAGTATGGTAAAAGCAGCAATGTTAATGAGAAACTGTGTATTTTATAGGCAATTATATTATATTATAGGCTATATATTATAAAGCTGTTGAATAAGTCCCACAACATGCTGCTACCCAAGTGTGTAGTTTCTTTAAATTAAGTGTCCATTGATTAAAACCACAACCCTGACATATGCTTGTCACAGCTGCTCAACATTGTGTAGAAATTGATCAAAACATACACTTGTCATTTATTTTCTCTCTCCTGCTTATAAAAACTGACAGACGTGTCACAGCTTCAGAAAATACCTCACAACTACTGCACAGCTAACAAGTATTGCCAAGCTACTCCGGTCATCATGATTGACTTGTTGAAACTAGTTGCCACTATCATTCTAGATAAAGACTCTGCTGTCTAATCATGTCTTGAAACAGGCATTTGATTCAGATAAGATCATTCTTGTTGGGCAGAGCAAAAGCTTGATACAGGGCTCAGATTGAGTCCAGATCTTTTGTCTCCCAGTAAACAGATGACTTTCTCTAGCGTCTGCGCTGCTTTATCTTTGTGTGTCTATGACTGTGAATATGTACAGCATCACACAGCATTAGATATGACAGGCAGATGAGAACTCAAATGATCTATTGCAGTATTGAGGCTGATAAGAACAAGCAAATGGATCTGTCAAAGTCAAGACTGATATCCAAACTCAGAAACCATCAATTACCATGTCACCAAGTATTTAAATGTCTGCCCCGTTTCAATTATTGAAGGTTTCCTACATTACTACTGAGACCACATTCCCTGTCAGCCTTCAGTGGTCCAATAAAGTTGAAACTACAATGAAAACTAAAATAATTTCTCATGAAAACCCCTTGACTTGACATGTTTCTGGATGCAGATCATAGAAATCATCAATCTCAGATATTTTGGGACCCACAGTGACCATAATGAGACAGAACTGCCATTCATTTCACTTCATTTATTAAGCCTGACATTGTGTTGACATCAGTTGATATCTCGTTGAGAGAAGGGATGGCGTTCAATAGCATTTTATCAAATTCAAGTACTGAATCACTTAATTAAATCAGAATCCATTTGAATCCCTTATCAAATCTTACTTGGTTGACCTTTCAACTACAGTCTAAAGTAAAAATCTAATCATTTTTTGCTATCTGAGGAGGCAGATGCGCTTTAGTTTTTTATGGCAGCCTGTAATGTGTACAACCTAAAAATATGATGCATAATATATGAGGCAGGTAATTGTATGTACAGTATCTGACATATTCCAATTCCACCTGGTGCTTACTGTACTTCAGGAGCTTCTTACCCTAAATACTGAATACTGATTCAAAACTATTAAAGTTGATCAGATTCAAATATTGATAAGATGTGAATCAAAGTTGGAGATTCTTAAATTGATGGAAGATGATCAGTTGACCATTTTCACCACCTTGGTTGTCAACAGAAAGAAGTGAAATACAGACACCAACGGCAGGGAGCACATTAACCAGGGAACAGACAAACTATTGTTTTTCGTCATTCATTACGGAATTAGCTAATTATGCTAATAAGCTACTGCTGATCTAATCTGGTGATGTCTGTCATTTCAACCGGTGTCAGGCAAAAATGAGAAGCCTGCTGCCTACATGTGTTTCCGATTGTACTCTGCAAATAGTGGGGAGAGACAAAATGTTTGATGAAAAATCGAAGCATCAGAGCTTAACAGTACTGCGTATTATTGCTGAATTACTGCTTTAGTATTACTTGTCCAATGAAACTGATGCGATAAACAAACATTTAAAAGTAAAATCAAAATGATTTGACTACATGTTGCCAAATCCAGATCACAGAAATAAAAACAGAGAGTCCTAAATACAAACAGAACACTGTCTTTGCGGAGCTTGACAGAGCAGAGTACCTTTTACCAATTACTAACTGCCCAACCAATATGTCGCAAGTGACATATTCGCTCCGCCAACTCTTTCAACAACAAAAACAGCAGTACTGATTGCTGCCAAGAGCAGTTATAATTTTCATAAAGATCAAAAATTTAATTTAATTTAAAGGATCAGAGTGTAGGATTTAGTGGCATCTAGTGGTGAGGCTGCAGATTGCAACCATCTGAATACCCATCCTCTCCCTCTCCAATTCCAAGCATGTCAAAGAAACTATGGAGGCTGTGATACTCTCCAAAAACATACGAAAGGTCCTCTCTAGAGTTAGTGTCAGGTTTGTCTGTTGTGGGCTACTGTAGAGACATGGTGGTGCAACATGGTGGGCTCCATAGAAGAGGACCTGCTCCCTATGTAAATATAAAGAGCTCATTCTAAGGTAACGAAAATTCAAAAATTCTTTGGTGATTATATGCTAATTAAAACATACTAACCATAGTTATGAATATTATATTCCATTACTGCCAAGTCTGTTTAGCTTATTCCACATGGTGCACCTTTAAAAGAGGTTATTTCTGTAAGATGACTTGCAACTTTACAACATTTTCATGGATGCAGCATTGATGATGTAGATTGCTGGCTGTGACGAAAGTTAGAACAAAACTGTGATTGGTCAATTTATTCTCCAAATGGCATCTATCCATCTACAAACAAAACGAGACCTACTTGAATTGCTAAACAAATCTGAGATGTGGTCAGTAATTCAGAAGTCTGGAGCCAGGCTAGAAAAGAGTGCCAATCAGCACGATGCCCAGGAGGGATAAGTGACTGATCCCTCCTAATGATACTGACTACTTTCCAACATACTGTGTTGCACTTTCACTCTTTCTCTCTTTCCATCCACCCACTTCTTCTATATACGCCTATCCTGTCAAGGTCAGAAAGGACTAGACCTTAACCCCAGATCTAGGGTGGATTTGATTTAAAGGCAGTAATCTGAATAAACAGATATTACACAGGAAAAACTCTTTGCTTTCTGTCACTGAGTTACAATATTTGCATCTCTGCTTGGATTGGTTTATTAAGAGCTATTATTGTAAATGTGGTACCAGTGCTGTACACCATCCAGAATGACGTTAAAGCCATTTTATCCATCTGGGAGGGAGACGCATTAACCTTAAACTGATATTTAAATGTCAAGACAGTATGTGTGTGTGTAATACGAGCATATAGAGAGCGTAATTAAATAGAGGTCTACCCTTTCCAGCTGCATATTGTATCAGATTATGCAGTCAGAGATGACTGATTGCTGGGGCCAATGTTTTCATCAATTAGGCCCAATTACCAAACAGCTCCAGTAGCACATGACCTCAACCTTATCAATTATTCAGCAACACTGCCGCCTCAAAGCTGAAGACAGGATTTTTCAGCTGCCAAACAACCCTGTATTGTAAAAATATGAGTAGGAAAAGCAAATTGTGTAGGTTGAGATTGGGGGGGGGGTGTGCACATGAGAATGTTCATATGTTTCCAGGCAAACATATCAGGAGAGCAGCACAGCTTTGCTTTTTACTAGTAAAAAACAAAATCAGAATTCAAGTCATTTTTATCCTCTAGAGATTAGGAGGATGTGTTTCTCATTTTCAATTCCTGCAGCTCCTGTTCCCTTATCCTTCCTATTCCCTTATCCTTCCTACCTTGATGAGCAACGTAGGATGGATAAGGATTAATCAATTAGTTGCCAGATAATCGTTTGAAAAAATTATGAATATGAATGTGAATATTTTTAGGTTGTGGACTGTTATTCGAGATAAAACAAGACATTTGAAGCCCCTTGGGCTTTGTGATCATCCATTTTCTAACATTTTCTGGACCAAACAAATAATTGATTAATCAAGAAAATCATCAATAGATAAATAGATAATGAAAATAAGCATTAGTTGCAGCATTGCCTTCTAACAATCCAACAAGTCTGTCTCAGTACTTGAATAATGTCACTGAAATGATTGTAATTTCTTCTTGGCAGTAAATTCAGTTGAGCCTCCAAATGGTTACGGGGAACCTTGGAGTCAACCGGGTGAAAAGGCAACCAGTGAGCATGTTCTCATCCATTTTAATGATTGAGTAAAAGGACGCACTCTCTACAAATTAAACGACTGAGCAACAAACCCCTGAGTTCAAATATTGGCCCTCATCCTGTCTATGTGGACTTTCTATGTTCTCATTATGTTTGTGTGGATTTCTTGTGTAGTCATTTGTTGGCCATTGATTAACTAGAAATTGGAAAGCATAGCCAAAGGATTATTAGGAAATGCTTAAAAAACAGTGTCTCCATTCTCCCGAGTTTTATACTCAATATATTTTAAGTTTCTGTAAAATGTGTTCTGTACATATCTTGGTTACAGTTCTTTAAATAACAAATGAATCCTTGTCATAAATCCTAATTTTATGTTTAACAAAAACAGGGCCAACAATGTTGTTGTTCCTACTATTTTTTTAAGCTCTCAAATCAATTTTGATAATAAATTGATTGATATCGATATTAGCCTCAAAACTCTAGTATGGGTTTGGCTACAAAGTGGAGTGCATGCATAGAGGCCAAATTGCCAGTTTGACATTAAGTCACATTGAGACTTGAGGCACATGTACAACAACAATTTTTCACTTTGCATTTGAGAAACTCTGCAGCACTAACACACATCAAACTTTTGTATGATCACAACTTTGCTTTTTGGTGTTGTTATGCCCTGCATGAGTGCAATGATGCAGACTGTGACTGATCAAACAGACGACACAGCCTTCCCCGGCGATGACGGGCTGATGGGGTGATATTGAGAAAATCACAGCATGATGTACAAAACGCCTCAAACCACAGAGTCATTCAACCTGCTTATCCAAACATCTTATCTCATTAAAGAAAGCAATTTAGGATTCTGTCATTACAGGGACAGGGCCTAAGTGCAGTTGGGATTGAAATCTTATCTTTTCCAAGGTTAAGATGTCAGATCTTGCCAAAAGTCTTTTTAAGTTTAGAAAATCCTAAATTACTTCTCTAAAAATAGGACACTCAAGCACATCCAAACTGTGGTAGTTTTTAACATCCATTAGAAGCACAACCATGCTGTGATCCGGAGGTAGATGCCTGGAGCAGGTGAAGACACTGAGTGTCACACAGCAGCAGCCAGTCAAAAGAACTCCATGGGGTATATATGAGTTCCTACTTATAACGTCTGTGGCAGAGGGTTATTTTTATTTTGGCTTTTTTGTCTCTGCCTTACTCTGTTTTTGGCACATGAGTGAGTGCAAAGCTCAAGCTTTATGGTATTGCAGCATAAGTAAACACCAGGAATGTACAGTATATGCAGTAATCATAATGTTTGCTTTAAAAGGAAGTTTTCTATGTCCAGTGAATTATTCTGTTCACTGGTGTTTTCTGAGCTGCTGTCAGATGTCATGTTGAGAAGCCGGACCACAATGTCCCATGCTGTGTCACAAATTGCATACTTCTGTACTTACTTAATATTTTGAATGCACAAGTGCATTCAGACTGATGCATGATGAGTACCAAGATTATGCACTCAAAATGGTCAAAAAGTTGAGTGTGGAACTATGGACACTTCTTGCCCTCCATTGTCGCCATCTTGGCTCTGTAGCAGAAAGGAGGGGGGGGCTTATGTTATACTGTTGTCAGATATGAGCATTCATTAGGTTTCTTAGGTGTAAATTAGGAGTCTGCAATGATTTGGTACTGCAAACAATAACACAGATGCTAGAGCTAGCTTGGTAATCGTCATTTCCGGTAAATGCGCAACAGCCATGTTTGATTTGAGACAACACTAACAGTACATAGTGTACATATTATACTACACAGAAGTATACTAACAGAAGTATGTGATTTGAGACACAGTGCCAGTTTCAGAGGCTAACAGAGCATGCTCATTCAGCAAACACAGCTGTATCAATTTACCAAATGGAATCAATACACCATCTAATATATTCAAATAGTTAGAATCAGGTGGAAGCTGTGAAAAAATCACAGCTGAAATGATACATGTCTCTCTGTAACTAAAAAGCCCAAAACACGAAATGTTTCATAATATCAGCAAAGAGTAAGAAAAGTACCAAACCCTCAAAAATCCCAAATATACACCCAAACCAGGTTCTGCATTAAAGTTGGAAAGCACCACAGAAGTGTGGCAATAGGCACTTAGGTAAAACCAGCCGAGCCACGGTGAAATATTCAAGCAGCCACACTAATCTGGCAACCCATTGTGAGAGCCGGCATGGACTCGCTGTGGGAGAGAGAGGCCCCGCTTCCCCTCTGCAGCTGCAGCCAGCGGTAACAAAAGCAACAAAAAGGTATCACAAATGTTCCTCCATGCTTCACTTGCCAACAGCCCTGCATGGGCAGAATCCATTACTGAAGCTGGTACCTTTATAAACACAGCAGCGAGGCATTAGTCATAAACAAAGGCCTGCTGGAAAGGTGATTTTTGATTTTTTTTTTTTTACCATCAATAGAGGAGATTCTCATCGTTACAAATAAGTGTATTGATGTTTTCTACAATATTTCTTTAGGTAGCCAGTGGTGAAACCAAAGCTGAAGTACTGAACTGCATTGGTAAGCAAGAGATGGTTTTGAATGTGTCTCAGGTGAATCTCCGCTCCGATAGATAAAACAATGAAATTAAACTTCTTTATTGCTCTGTGTGCATGTGTGTGTGTGTGTGTGTGTGTGTGTGTGTGTGTGTGTGTGTGTGTGTGTGTGTGTGTGTGTGTGTGTGTGTGTGTGTGTGTGTGTGTGTGTAAGGTGTGTTTTTGACAGACATTTAAAGTTGTATCGACGAGTAAAGATCTACAGCAGATCCTGTCAGTCAAAAGAAGAGACAACATGGATCAAGAATCAATTAGCGAGCCCGTGCACCTCTGTGCTGTGTATCTGTACTGAATTCCTCTCCTGATCCCCTCTATCTTTCTTGCCAATGTGTTATTTGTGTGTCTGCTTGTGTATTTTACACTCAGAGCATGCAGTGTGTCAATGTTTGATTGTGTTAATGTTTGTCCGGCTGATACAATCTAGCACCAACCGACCCTCTTTGCATTGGATGTGCGCTGACAATAATAGTCCCCTCAAGCTCAGCGCTACTGACTTCTGTCAAACACTGTTAACATTAACATATACTGATATAAATTCTCTGTCTGCCACACTCAGAAACAAGATATGAGGGATTGAGTATATTGTTGTGTCATGCTGGATGTATCTTTTGGTAATTCACCTGGAGGCAAAGTTATTGAAGCCCACATTGTAACACATTGGCTACATTCACTCACATAGTGTACTGTTATGCATTGTCAAATCTTACACAGTATATTCTTCAGTGCAGTGTCTGTTTTCTAAAGCTGAACCATCTGACCAGACACCCGTTTTGGGAATTAAATCCTCATAGGTATTAGTGCTGGTACTTTCCTCAGACTGCATCTTGTTGACAGAAGCTACCTTATTGCATAACAATATGAACTGAAATAGCCACCATACATGAATAACATGGTTTGATACATTAAGTTGCCCTTTTATTTTTTACTTTTTAATCAAATTGTGCTCATTTCTTTTGAAATACATTGAGTTTAGATTGCTAAATGTGTCAAACAGGTCAATTAAAATGAGTTTTTAGCTAAATGAGTTATGTAATGACCAAATATGGTTTGACAAAGGTGTTACAAAAATGCAGAACTTCATGTGAATCAATACCTGTAATCCACTACATAAAGTACTGTAGGATTTTTTCCCATCTGTTCGGATACTATTAATATAATATTGATCAAATTATATGATCATTCACTATGGGAATGAACCTGGTATCTGCACAATCATTCTATCACTATTATACTAAAAATACACAATAATACACAATGATGGTGTCACAGAATGGTCTTTGCTATTAGGCCAGTATGGCAGGTATCAGCATGCTCCAAGTCATAACATGACAAGTAATGCTTAATTTCTTTGGCAGCACACTCAAGTTATGGATATATTAGAGCCCTAGTGAAACTTCCAAGACTCAAGGCCATAACTGACGTCATGTGTGAGAGAATAGTCAGGGTCAGGGCAGACAAGCTCCACCTCAGATGGGTATAAAATTACTCTTGAAGTTCTTTTTTTTTTTATTGAATTGAATTGAAAATAGATGTTGAGAAGAACCCTACATTTCAACTGGCCCAAACTGAAGGTTTTTTCTGCAACGATATACCACCCAGTCCTAGTTCCCAATTACATTTATACATCATATCATATCCAGTATTATATAACAATATTGGTAAATATAATTTTGTAAAATAGATTTTGACTGGAATTGCTCAGCTCTAGTATGAATTGGTGTACATTTTGCTGTTGCATGTTATTTGTGCTGCTCTGGAGACACTGATTGGTCCTGTAAATAAGTAGAGTGAAAACCAAGTTGAACGGCAAAATGTAGTATGTAGATGTGAATTTTTTCATTACTGAAGACAGTTGCAGCAAATTTGAATAAATGTAAGTAAAGGTACGCTACTGTAAATTTTAAGTCTATTTAAACCACTGTCACACCCCACTGACAAGTATTTGCTAGTAAGTTTATGTGTGCATAAATGTGTGTGTGTGTGTGTGTGTTTGTGTGTGTGTGTGTGTGTGTGTGTGTGTGTGTGTGTGTGTGTGTGTGTGTGCGTGTGTGTGTGTCTGTGTGTACTTCAGAAGTGTGAGCTCAGCAGGTTACTCCCCGTCTGGCGGTCGGCGCCCAAGGGTTTGACAAATAGGATCTGGCCCAATGGTGCTGCTTATTAGCAACATTTGTATGGGGCCTCACCTGTGTATGTGTGTGTGTGTGTGTATCTGTGTCTGTGTGTGTATCACTTAACATTTGAATGTGATCTGGGGAGCTCACCTTTGCTAGACTTACAGTCAGCATTTCTCACAAGCAGACACACTCCTCGAGTTTTGGCGAGCAGCTAATGTTCCCTTAATACCTGCGACTGCTGCACTCCTCACAGTGATAAGTAACTCCACTCTAGATCACCGTTTCATAATGACTGGAGAAATGTTGAGTATACCTTCAGGACAGCGCTGAGGAGTGACAGACACAGTGGAGTTTGAATGTAAATGTGGGGAAGAATTTGCCAGGATTATACCATACTTGCAGAAAACTGTTGAGGAAATGAACATCAAAGTATTCCACAGATACTGGTTTAGCAAGATAAAAATGCTTCTACTCTTCCTGTAAAAGAGCCCCATCCTCCCCCAATATATTAGTGTATCAATTACACTGTATATAATACACATTACTATATATCAAGTCACATTACAATTGCTTTTTGAACTGGTACAATTTTGAATTGGTTAGAAAATTCCAAAAATGTATATTGTGATTTATCCTCACTTTGCTATTGAGCGAGAAAGGCAGAGCTGTCTTTCAAGGGTGCTGTTCAGGACCTGGTGGTGTACCGTGTGCACAGGTTTGGGTTAGGAGTTCATCTTCATTGTAATAGAGTGCCAATATTTTAACTTGAAAATCATTTTGAGGAGATACAAGCTTTGCAAGACAAAGGTGAAGTAATTTTTAAAGATTTTTGAACACTTTTATCCCCAACAGTGAAAAACTGTTAAGACTGCAGCCTTTTTTAGGTATAATCTTTATGCATGATTGAAACCTGCCTTCCAACAGAAAGTTGGATCAACCATTTAGCTTGTTTGATGCACAAAGCCAGGAGACACGTTCCAGAGAATTGGGAGTCATGTGCATTAGCTCCACAGTCTCCGCTATCCACGGCACCCTGATCTGGGTGTTCAAGGCAGATGGTCGCCCACCTGGAGCCCGGTTCTGCTTGAGGTTTCTTCCCATTAAAGGGCAATTTTTCCTTGCTGCTGTCGCCAAGTGCTTGCTCATGGGGGAATGTTGGGTCTCTTTAAAATAAATTAAATAGCACAGTCTAGACCTGCTCTGTGAAAATTGCCTTGAGATGACTTTTGTTGTGGTTTGGGGCCATATAGATTAATTGACTGATTGATTGATTGATCTGTATAGGTCCGCAAAGATGTTTACATGCACGGTATACTTAAAGAAGTATGAAGTATTTAAAGTAGATTCATTAACTCTTCAGCTTAATGAACTTGTAATATTTGGCTGTCCATCTCAAAAGTACCAAACACTCCATATTTATCCAGTTTTATTTGCCCAATAATGTCTGATTTACATACAGTATATACTTTATCTAATAGTACTTTATTTTATCATAATCAGTGCCTGGAAAACACTTCTAATATGTGGGAAAACTAATGATGAAAACTGACAATGGCTGGTTGGTATATGTTTCCTCGCTTTGCTAAAAAATCTGGCAAGTTAGCTAATGAAGGTGAAAGCAGGCACTTCCTCCACATTAAAAGTGTTAACTCAACTGGAGCTCATCATGAGCTATTTTGGAGCAGAAATTGGAACTAAAGACCCATCTTGAGTCACTTATTTTCCCTTATTAGACAATTTAACACATTACTTCACAAAAACCTACAGAACTAACCTTAACCCAGATGGTATGTAATGGAGAAGTAATGCACACCAGGGGTTGGAGTGAGGAGCTGATCACTGGAGGAAGGCTTGAGAGTATCAAGAGGCTTTCAGCCAATCAAAACCCTTCACAAACTACTACAACTAATCAACATTATGTCTCAAACCACTTATAGACAATTACATTTTACATAAGAGACCAGTGCCTGTGTCCTACTGTTATTGTTGATCTTGAAGAAAGCACATTGATTCATGCTGAGCCATCATGTGAGCACCACTAACAAACACATATGCAGATATTTCTGACATAACTCAACAACCCTCTTAAAAAGAAACAAGCGGTTCTGATCTTAAGTTAACCTATCTGTGGCTGTGGTTCTTCACACCATGGGTATGATTATCTTCAGGAAAAAAAATAGAGGAAATTAAATCATCAGCTGAGGCAGAGGCCATAGAGAGAGAGGGGGGGGGGGGAGGGGGGAGAGCAGAATATGGCCACCATTAGGCTGATGAGCTATGAAATTAAATGTATTTCTTCGCCTGCAGCACACATCCCACTAAATATCAGCTAACGCGGCTAATGAACTTTACTCTGTCGTCAATTACCTGTAGCCACAATGGCCTAGTGGTGTTTTAATATGGAGGGTGTGGAGCGGATAGGGAAAAGAAAGACATACCTAAAGTAAATGCTCCATATTTAACTCACAATTGTAATTAGTTCATTATTTTTTGCAGATACTGACTGTGTTAGTGAGTAAAGGAAACAAAGATAGTATAAAACTGTATAAAAAGGAAGAATATGGAAATAGAAACTTAATTTCACTTAAAATCTTTACCTTTCCAATAAATGCCTCATTGGTTTTTATGGTTTAAAATGTCTTAAGATGATGCATATATTTCATTGGTTAATTACATTCACCTCTGTTTCTATAGGTGGCCTGCATACCTTTGCAATGATGTTCCCTTATGGATTAAGTTTTCTCCAACTCATTGCAGCTTTGTAAGAAGCACAGGTACATTTTTAAGAAGAACTTTAAAGAGTGGCTCTATTTAGTGTCCTTTGATTTTATCTCAGTTTTATAAAATGTCAGAAAAACCTGAAAATGTTTTCTGATGTCTTGTTATGACAAAACAAACAGCCTACAACCCAACGATATTCAGTTTACTGTCACTACTATACAGTAATACAGAAATACATTTGTTAATTTATTGTCCATCAAGGGACTAGTTTATTCATTTTCTAATTTTAAGTCAAATTTAAATCGTGAAAGCTGCACAAGGTACTCAACTGTTCACATTCGCACATAAAAGCAATGTGAAGTACAGTCTTTGTGTCTCCTAACAGAAAGTATTTTGTTCTATTACGCAGTATCTCTAAATGTGATCAGTCTCATTTCATCAAAGTGTTAGTTTGAGCTACTTCATTAACCGCAGTTTATGTATGAAATTAGTGTTATTGGATCATGTAACTACAATTCTTTTTGTTAAATCTTTATTCTTTCATATTCATCAGCCTTTGACTCTGAAGTGGAATAGAAGTATGGCTGGATTCATGATTTTTACATGACTGATTACTCTGCCGAATTCTTTTGAGTAAACATTGTTTGGTTAATTAAATATCAGAAAAGGCCCATCACAACTTCCAAGTTAAAATGGGAAGAAGCAGCGGGTCCTTTGGGCAGCTGAGTGAAATGGAGCATGCAGGGGAAGTACTGGGACCATCAGTGTGAAACCATGGATGTATAAAGAGAACTGGATGCAGTATTCAATCCTATGAAAGCTGCTCAGTGGTTCACAAAGCAAAAAAGTTCTTCCTCTTCCACATAGCTTTTGCATCATTGGGCCAATGGTGCATATGGAAACTTCAACTGGCAAAGCCGGCTACTTCTGGTTTAAGTCTCCAGCTAACTTAAATGGGGATAAAATGATCCGATGGTGCGGCATTTCTGGACTTTCAAAATATGATCACACTGAACGGCTCAAATTCTGATAGTAAAAGAAGTCATTTCGAGGGGGTTGTGACCCACTGATTTACAGATGTCTCTTTCACAATGTAAGTCTATGGTAGAATGTATTTATGGGCCCAATAGCATCACATCTACATGATCTTGTAATTGCACAGTTTGGCCACTATGCTGTGTTTCTTCTGCACCTGTAGGGAACACCTCGACTGACAGGTTGTACCATTCTGATTGGGGGGGGGGAAAACAACAACTTTTTGGTTTATAACAGTGGTTGGCAACCAGTGTATTAAATGATCCCACCTTTGGAGTCTGCACCAGAGATTAAATTCTACCCATTAATCCTGACTTTCTAATAAACTCAAAGGAAACTCTACTGTTCCACCCACCTGGCAATTTTAATGTTGAGCTGCTAAGCTCCGGTCTTCCTATGTTTTTCTTTCATATATTGTCATTCTCGATTATACTTAGTAAAATGTTTTGATTATATTAGAATCACCAATTGGCTAAAATAATTTGAAAATATCGACATATTGGCAAAAATACAATATCGTGATCTCTATTTAATGAATGAATTAAAGTTAATGAATCCCATGCAAACATACTCATCTTACTTCTTACTTCGACCCCGTCACTTTTTTTTCTCCACGCAGTCTACTCTCTTTCTCACCCAATCATCTAAACCTCCCTTCCTTCTGCTCTCCTCTCCTCTCCCTCTTTGACACTAATAAGCAGTGAAAACTGTTGTGCACTGGAATCCTATACAGCTCAAATAAAATCATACGGCCTCGACTCAGCTACACACGCAGCCTGTCAGTTTCAAACACATCCCCGCCAGAAAATGGACAGAGAGTGGTTTTGAAACATCTGACGTCTGGTGTGTGACATAACAGGTATGTTGGATCATCAAACTGAGTCACATGCAACAGTCATGGTGTAGCTTCTGCCTTGAAAACTGTAAACTGAGGGAGTTAGAAAATGTAAAGTAATATGATGGCTAGCTGTTGAGTATATCAGACTGACAGCTACTTGAGCTTGAAGACACTACCGCAGTTGGACAGCATGAAAATTTGGAGGAGAAAAGTAAGGACCTAGCATTATCATGTAGGGGTGTCACGACTTCTTCTCTCTCCACCCCCGCCACATTTCATAGACAGCATAGTGTAGCCTATCGGTAGCCTGCAGCTGCATTAGCTTTCCAGACACCATGGTTACTGCTGCAACTGAAATATCCTGCTTTCCCTGAAGTCCCTCAGTCTGATAAATCACTTTTTGTTTCTCCTAGTGTCTCTTGCCTTATGTTTTCTGTTTTATTTTGATACTCACTTGTATGTGTTCATCTACAAAAACCATTCTGGGCAAAATGTCCTCTTACTTATCTTCTCTTTTAAAATGGAAACAAGGAGGTCACAATCTTCACTCTATTGTCATTTTGCAATTTGTTGTTCCTAAAGTAAGAACTGACTTGGGAAAGAAAGCTTTTAGCTTTTTGCCACCTGATGCTTGGAACAATTTAAAGTCTGAAAACCTCGTACCCTTGACCAAATTAAAAGCACTAGTGAAAATTCTGGAGTCCAGGCTGTCTGCGTGCAAGTGTTTTATATGATTAAGTTTTAATGTAGCTAATTTATGTGTTGTCTGATACTTTTACTGTAACTGTGTTGCTGCTGTCTTGGCCAGGTCTCCCTTGTAAAAAGAGATCCTTGACCTCAATGGGGCTAACCTGGTTAAATAATAGCTAAATAAAAAAATGTTTTAAAGAGTTGTCTCGTTTCAGGTCTTTCACTTCCTGCCCTCATGTGTTTTCCACCTGTGTGATTACCTGTCCCACCCTAATGTTCTGCACCTGTGTCTCATTGTCTCCCCTCCCTGTAGAGTATATAGTTTGTTTTCTCCCCTCTGTGCAATTTCGTCTTGTTCCCTTGTGACAGTGTTTTCAGCACTACTTTGTATTTTCCTAGTGAGCCGTTAGTGTTTCGTGACCAGTTTCTGTCTCGACCGTGCCTTTTTGCTTGCTGATTTTGTACTTTTGCTTTCGCTGATTGATCTCCTGTATACTGACTTTTGGCATTGGTTAAAAGACTGTTTCTGTTTTACCCACACCGTGTACAGGTCTGTTTTTTGAGTCCCTGCTTGTGTCAGTTCTCACACTTTTCGACCCTTAGTCAGGTAGATGACGAGCATCAACTTGATTTTTCACCAAAATGAGCCAAAACAGAAACAAATTAAAACACAAGCTGCATTTTCATGACAATCTTAACAAACAGAAACTGATACTATTTTAATTATTTCAATGATTATTACAGATTATCACAGGATGCCTGCAATTATTCATTGATACAGTGTGATTGCTAAACACACCGCTAGTGATGAAAACTGAAGAAGGCTTTTATTTGAAGTGTCACATAACCTTCATAGAATGGTTTGGAACTGATCACCTCAACAAATATATCCCTACTGTATATAACCATAGAGCAGAGGTCACTGATAGGTGGACCGCGGTCCGGATCCAGACCCAGACACCGTCCTATGCTGACCCTGACCTGTAACTGATGAAATATTGAGGCTTTTTAGAGGAAGTGGAGGGGAGTGTTCAGTTGGATACAATCTCCATCCTCACCACTAGATATCACTAAATCCTACACACTGGTCCTTTAAAGTCTGACCGGTGCTGCTACTGACTGACCTGCACCACTCTGCACACTGCAGACATTTATCCTCAAGTAGAAGCTGAACCATCAATGGCTGCGAATATCAAGGCTGCAACTTTCTATAGACTCTGCTGCCTGGTCAGCTCAATCAGATAAGGTGAGGACAGAGTTGGTGAGCAGAGCACTCGGTCAGATAAAGTCAGATTTCATCTTCCCAAAAAGAGGATTATTGAGGATGCCATCAGAACTACCTTCACAGAAAACATCTCTGTGGGGACAAAACTACAAGAAGCTGGCGGAACAGCTGGAAGAGGTGATGGGAGGTCCTGATAAGGTTGGTAGATATTATACAATTACTGCAAAGAGTAAAACAAAATACTCAAAGAAGAATCATACATACACTTTACTGGCCAAGTAGCAGATTCTTTTTGAAATAAGTCTTACATACTTTCCAAGCTTGATCCTGTACTCAAATAGCATGTTTGTGGTGGACAGAGGTGTCATTGAAACCCAGTACAGTATTTCTGAAGTATCATTCAAAAAGGAACTAATTAACTGTATGAGCTGGAGGATTATGGGTGCTTAAGTGCTTTGCTTTAGTGTCTGTACCACACTTTTGAGAGCTCACCATGATTTATTTAGATTATCTATTGATGAAGTTGAAGTTTGAGTTGTTGGTGTCAGTTCAGCCATGGAGGTTATTGATTCTCACAATAACACAAACAGGTCTTAGAAAGAGTTCACTCAACATAATATTAATGTACATTGAGTGCTCAAAAGCACTAATGAATTGGAAACACTGTCACAGTATAAAATGGTAATTTGTGGATTTGAAAGTGACAGATTATTCTCAAACCTATTGAGGAATCAGGAGGCTTTGGTTGATTGTCTTTTGAGAAACTGTGCCTTTTTTCCATTTCTACTGGGAGTCTTCTCAAGGTCTCTAAACGTATATGTGTTGGTTTAACCCAGAGAATCCCTATAACACACACACACAACCACATGTGCACACATACACACACACACACACACACACAGAGCTCCCTGAGCAGTTAACTCTCAGGCCAAACGCGATTGTTCGAGGCAGCGCGAAGGGAACAATTGTTTGGACAGTGTGTTGAGATATAATCCCTTCATCTGGACCCTCTCTCCCTCTGTCTTTTCATCTCCCATGCACTCACACTCAAAGCTGCACACACACACACACATACACAATCCTCAATCCTCAATACACACACACACACACACACACACACACACACACCCTATCCTTTTGCCCAGTATGGCAGAAGACAGTGTGTAACTCTCTGTCACCTTCCTTTATTTACAGCTTTTCTCAACAGCTCCTGTCTCACTGCCTGATCTTCAGTCCTCTGGTATCAGATCAGTCCAAAAATACAAGCAAACAAAGACAGAAAAGCCTCCTGACTAGTGGACTAGTGTCTCACTGACTTAACTGGAGGGGTTAAGTTAAGTCAGTGAATTCCTATTTAAAGAAACATTTTGTGAGACAGAAGAATGACGCATGCTCAAATCAACCAGCTGTGGTCTGCTGCGTCATTACAGAGGTCAGAAATGATCTGAATCATGCTGTTAAATAGTTTCAGTGAAAAACTAAATGAATGGCAAGCTAGTTTTTACCTCTTATTTCATTAATACCCATGTGTTCTTTGGCATTTCATATATCAGCATACTTTTTAATCAGAAGATTGAGCAACATAAGTGGCTGACTCCCATAGCAACAAAACACAGTTATGCCACTTTGGTCATAGTAATTTAATCCAAGCACTTACTCTTAATTAGAAAAGATTCAGCTACTTCTATAATAAGTAAAAGGCTAAAGCTAAATAAACTTTGTAACTACTGAATGTTTATAATTACTGCTTCATAAGATGCACTGGATGATTTAGTTAAATTACATAAATAAAGTTAAATTGAGAAGTATTTGCCAGTAGCTGAAACAATTAGTCTATTATTCTATTTGTTTCCAACTGTTAAATTAACCCTTTCACACATAGTGGTCACTACAATGGACAGCTATTCAAAAGCTGTTTTATTATATATGTATGATGATGGATTTTGATGGATAGTTACACTTCATCCACCACAATGGACACTAGTGAGTCGTCCCATACACTAATGAGAAGTTAACATTCAATGCCCTGCAAGTGTTCAAACCCCCTGCTAAATAATTCATTTCACTGGATAACGTAAATTACATCACTACATAGTAGAGTGGGCTACTATAATGTCTAATAATAATGGTTCAGGTTATTTTTAGCGGTGCTTAGATCAAATTTCAGCAGTAACTTTTTTTATTGTAAGTCAGTCGATTTATGTTATTATAATGTAATGTAATTTGATGAAAGAGAAAATTAAGTTCGAATATTTTTTTCATGTCTAAAAAGAAATAAAAACTAAATCTTGACTGAGGTTATCATAATTCATGCATGACAAGGTTAATCACTAATTATTACACTAATAATTCTGATAATTGAGTCATTTTCAATAAAAGAAGTTTTAAAAAACAGTTTAAAAAAACATCCAAATTCTCTGATTCCAGCTTCTCAGATGTAGCTATTCTCTGGTTTCTTTAGAAAACTGAATATTTCAACATTTTTTTTACCACTTTCTGACATTTTATGGACCAAACACCTGATCACTTATTTGACAAAATTGCTGACAGATTAAAGGATTATGAATTTTTTTTAAATTTTATTTAAGTTTTCAATATAGTTTTCTTACATTATTACATTCAAAAAAATGAAAAAAAAAATTCTTAATGTATTGTTTAGGATGTCACTGTTCTACTCAGACTAATCATACAGTTCAGTCAAGGGATTTTTCTCACTGAGTTATTTAGATTATAGAAGCGCAGCTGCAAAAATAGCATGTCTGACTCAGTTTTCGTGCAAAGATTGCTGGATGATATACTGTTTTCTTTGCTCCATGCTGTGCACCTGGCTCAGTAACAGCAGATGAAGGCAGAGGAACGCTCCGTGATGTTCTGTTTCCATGATGCTATCATACAGCGTCTCTATCTAAAATAGCACACAGCTTCTCTCTACCTGTGTTCATTATGTAGGAAAAACCTGTTTTCCGCTTTAATGAGAAAAGTGCTGCAGCCTCCATCCGCTCTGAGCAAAGTGCGCTATGTTTGTGTGTGTGTGTGTGTGTGCGTGAGAGAGCCAAGTTTAAGAATCCGGAGAGCTGATTAAAGAAAGTAACAGTAAGAGGCGGCGAACACACACACACACACACACACACACACCTGTGTTCAGTGTACAGGAGAGTAAATAATAAGGGTCATAAGCTCAAATCTTAGGGTTAGAGAGAGCTGAAGGTAGCTATTCTGCAATAACCCCTGCACACACACACACACACACACACACACACACACACACACACACACACACACACACACACACACACACACACACACACACACACACAGTCCCTAAATGAAATGTCATTTTCAGCCTGTGTGTGTGTGTGTGTGTGTTGCTGAATGGCTTGACAGTCAGCCATCCCATCGCTGTGTAGCAGAGGCGGCTGCTGCATTGTCTGCCATACAATAGTGATTAGGAAGGCGACAGAGACAGAAGGAAAGCGAGTGAATCTTATTGTGTGTCATACAATAGCATTTTAGAAGAATGCAAGGGAGAGAGAGAAAAAGAGATAAAAAGAGGTTTTATTGTCTGTCGTACAATAGTGTTTAGCGGGATGAGCAGAGAAGAGAGGAGATTTAACAGGAGATTGACTGGATCTGTCGAACTGTCATTTCAAAGCGAGGCCTGCACACTTCCACACTTCCACACATGCGAGATGTGAGGACTCCCGTGCTCATAACTGCAGCTGGGTGACAACATTTTATCCTTTTTTGGCACAAACTAAACTGTGTCTGTTATACTGAATATCAAAAACTGTCAAATACCGCAAGTTGGCACCGAATGTCTCATCAGATTTGTAATCTAGCATGGTTTTATTCTTTGATCAGATAACTCCTGATTGAAATGTTATTTTTGATTTTTAGATTAAATGTAACTAAAGCTCTTAAATACCATCTTGGGTTTAGATAAACATTTCACATATGAAAAAGCAGAAAGACATATTTTTTACATTTTACACTGAAACTCACAGCATTGAACAATGTATATATGAATGTGAAACTGTATCAATAAATCAGGCTGAATAATCCACTTACTGGCTTTTTCAAAATGTTTCAATCACGTCACGGTCACTCAAATGCCATTGAAAGCATAAAAAGCGAGTGAACTTCGGAAATAGTGGTATGGTGGCCAACAAGGGCAAAAAAAACCTCCAGCAACTTTTAGGGGCGGCTGTGTCTTCTTAGGTTTCAGTGCATTAGCCCTTGTAGGCCACCGTATAGTAGTGGTAGGAGACAAAGTAAAGTTACCTCAAAACTTTACTGTTCTTTACTATCACTGAATTTACACACTGACCTGTATAAATAAGTTGTTTATTAAGCCTAAATCTGAGTTAGGGTTTAAATTTGGAAGACAGATGAGGTTTCAGGTATGTTGAAATCATTACAGTATAGAAAGTGATGAAACCAAAATCAGTACTCAGTTTTTCAGCGATTGTTTTTGACTGTAGTGTGAGTGCAGTGTGATTTGATTGGACAGTTTGGAATCCTGCCTATTTAACAGCATCAACAACTAGGAACTCCTCCAAGTGTGCTTCATTAGAAGTGAAATATAACCGAGCTGTAGAAAACAACACAAAACTCAGGGATTTATGGTCGCAATGGGGCGGATGTGGACATTTTGCGGTTCATGATATTTTTTAAAAAATCTAACAAGGTGAAGTCTCATATTCGGCTGTTTCCTCGTCGGGTCTTAGGTGTCGGCAGCAGAGAAGATAAATTACGGCGCAGACAAGCCAAATCATGTTTATTTAAAGAAACAGAAAGTGAATCAGATTAGTTTTCCCCACTCTGTCCTCCTCCACGGCTCTAATGACAAGCTGTGTGTTCGGTGTCTGATGTTTCTTGACAAATAGTTTTTTACCCCAGCGATAGCTCGGATAGATGAAAAGTAACAGGATGTCTAACACAATATTAAACTCAAAAATTATTTCTGCTCATTTGTGACATCTAAAGTGGAAATATTTGTAGTGATGTGAGAGGATCTAGTACATTTCTTCACCTTGCCTCTCCTCTACTTTCTAAACATCCTCTTCTCTGCCGTCTCCTTGTCTCTCCCAGCTGTTATCTCCATGCAGATGTCCTCTTTCCTCCATTACCCTGATTATGATTGAGCTAGGTTTGTCTCAGGATCGGCTTTCCAGCTTCATCTTGTTATCCTTAAAGCAACATTTCACTTCAGTACGGCGCTGCTGTTAGCAGGTGTGACTTTGCAAGTAATCAACCTCCAACATTACTGTCTTTTTGACTTTGGAATGGAATTAGCATTATGCTGGATTTATAGTAGAACGGAAGAATGGCAGGTAACATGAGTGGTACTTGAAAACCCATGCACCGTGCTTTCTCTTATTTCCTGAATTGTCAGGCCTCAACAATATTAAGTAAAAGTGGTTAACTTCAATAAAACACGTATGCAATTTTACACTCTTTAAATGTCACTTCAAGGCATGTTACTGCTAGTAGTGATTGGAATTCTGGCTCTTTTTAGTGAGCCAGATCTTTTGGCTCAATTCAGCAGACGGCTCTTCATTTAATACCATTTCTGCTTTTTAAAATTCAGTCAAATTTTGACAGTTTTGACCTGTGATTGATCAGTGTAATCATAATAATCCTTGAATGCTGTTTTTTTTTTTACGTTATGTTTGTTATTAAAAACCATAAATAACGTAAAAACATCAAACACTATATTAAATAAATGTATTAAACTTTTTATTTATATTGAACCACCAAAAACAGTGTCAGGTCAGTGTTAATGAAATGGGTAAAATCAATAAAACAATCGGTTAGTGGCCAAAAAAATCATACTCATATGGCGCTTTTCCACTATACAGTTCTAGCACTACTCGGCTTGACTCGACTCAATGCTACTCTGTTTTTTTGGGTTTCCATTAGGCATAGTACCTGGTACCTGGTACTTTTTTAGTACCTGCTCTGCCGAGGTTCCAAGACAGCCGAGCCGACACTAAAATGTGACGTCAACAGACTGCCGGCCACTGATTGGTCAAAAGAATCAGGTGGCGCGTTACAGCGATTTGGCTCTCTTCTCTTGCTTTGTATGTGACAAAAGGCACAGGCCTAGCAGCAAGTGCACCACTGCCTCCATGTCCTCTGTTGTTTATGTGTTTGTCTCACATATAAAATGAAGTCATGGCAGTTTTGCGCAGCCGTGCTATGACGACCCCGCCCACGTTGAGTAGGTACTATAATGGGAAAGGTCGTTCCTGGAACCGTACCGAGTCAAGCCGAGTAGTGCTAGAACTGTATAATGGGAAAGCACCATTATTCTGTCTTGAATTGATTTACAAAAAGAAAAAAGAAGAAATCAGCTCCTATTGTTCACTTAAATTCTCATTCACACATCTTTACTTGTTTTTTCTGTAAAATATCTTCTTAAGAAAGTTTCAATGCTGTATTTGTGGCTTCAAAAGGTTTATCTGTTAACCACAGGTGATAAAACGTATAGAAAAGACATTCCCCCTCATAGCAACATCGCTAATAAATGAATCAATGATCCTTACAGAGAAATAATATACAGATAGTATAAAAAGATATATATTTTGTCAAGATTTTAATTAAGTTTTACTACAGGGCTTCATTTTATAGATGGTGCTTCATTACAGTGGTGTTTCCAACCCTTTATTCAACCAGTAAATGTGTGTTTACTGATGGAACACTTCCAAGGTCCATTTTAGCTGTCATTACGCACCAAACACAGAGGTCTTCAAGGGCAAAACTTTGGATACAATCCAAAACAGACCTGTGAAAAAAAACTATGCAAACCTGCTGTGCATAAATTAATTTTCAAAACAAAAAAAGAAAGCTGATCCAAAAGGGACCCAAGGAAAGTCAGAGCCCATCCCAGAATAGACCCTGAGATGTAGAGAGACATACACAAAAGGCGTTCAACACAAACAGAACCTAAATAGAGAGAAAAACAGTAACACTCATAGCAGAATTATACACCAATTAAGAAGCAGCTTCAGTTGAGCAGCTCTACTTGTTATTTCATCCTGTACTGCAGTTTGCACTAACAAAACATTACAAATGACATAACACACTTGGAATGGAGGGAGAAAGTATTTACAGGGTTGGGAAGGTTACTTTGGAAATGTAATAGGTTACTATCTCATTTAAAATGTAATAAGTAATGTAACTATTGTACTGTATATATGTTTTTCATGGATACTGACATGATTTATAAGGGAGATCATTTCTTATAAAGCAAGATTTATCTCTCATTTGAAAATATATTCATTAGTTCATGTAGATTTTGGAATATAAAATAAAGATATTTGATGAAAAAAGTCAAAAGTCTGGCATGGGCTTAATTGTGTCCCAGTGGCCAGCAAAACCTGCTGCTCTCTCCATGTTTAACAGATCAACGATCCTCTAAATATCTGGTTATTGCATTTTGGTTTCAACTCCTTTCAGTTCATCATAATGATCTGTTTTGCTCAGAGACAAATTGACATAACAAGTTGGTTTATAGATCATAAGCACCTTGCTTCGAGTATCTGACCTAAAGCAGGCATACAACAGAGGAAATCAGAAAATCAACATAGTAAGTGAATCTAGCTTCATGTAATCACAGTCCTTGGGTCAACTTGGCTTTTGGACATATTGACATACCAACCTGAGACCTGCAGACATTCAAAGGGAGCCTACCTGACCTTATTAGATCGAATAAAAACATATACTAAAAAAGACTGGGAGCTGGCACAACTTGGGTTCCAGATTGGTTCTCAGTTAGTAGAAGGGACCCTTGAGGATCTGAAAAGGCTTAGAAGGCGACCCAAACACCCCTCTGATTAGCTAAAGTGTTTCTCCATTGTGACTTGATGGCAAAAAAATGAAACACCACTTTTCATTTTCAGCCATGCTCCCATACCGCCTGCCACTGAAGTCACTAAAAGAAAATTTCATCACTGTTGAGGAAATAAGGGTCACAGAGAAAGATAAAAGATGTTTACTAGAGAGAGGGAAAAAGGATCCTGTAAAGAAGCACAGTGTGAGGTGTTGGCGAGAGCTGTCATGTGACAGTTTTCACATCTCCTCGGTGGTAAACTGGCAGAAGGTCAGGGATATTGAACAGACAGGTTGCCAGAAGTTTGGCTTAGTGGATTCCCAGGGATCTCAGTTTGGCTCTTGTCAATGAGCCTATTTATATCCATTCCAAGCTCGTCTGATACAAATCTCTGTCCGTCTGTGAAAATCAAATCTACTTGACCTTTTTCCAATTCTTGTCATTCTCCACAGTGAAGCGGGGGGATAATCTGCAGTTAAGGGAGGATTGGTTTGATAAATAAGAATGGATCACACTGTGTTTGAGATTGATTTTCCTGAACTTACTGTTTACTTTGTCAGATTCTTCTCTTCAGATTTATCCTCTTACGCTACAATAAAACACTATGTAGAAGGAGGCTCTGAAAGATTGTACACTCAGAGGATTGATGTTATTCCACCAAGGTGATGTTAACCGCTTCATTAGGAACTATTCAACAAAGACATTCTCAACAGAATAAAACCACAACACATGATATATGACAAATAAAATCTGAGTTGATATGACCAGATATTGAGAGTAAAACATAAAAACAATAGAGCTCTTAGAAAGGTCTGAGATTCAGGAATAAGGAGTTTTACAGTCACATGCACAGCAACACAGCAGGTGGCCAAATTAAAGGCAGTGGCCAGTTCCTGCTCTAGTTCTAATTAAAGTAGTAAAATATTAACAAGTGTATATCAAGGAGAAAAATGACATGATCTAATAGATGATTAAAAATATAAATATACATTATATTGCACATTAAGTGAGGTGGTTCATATGTTGTGTCTTTAGGCTTGGGAGTTCCTGCATTTCCTGTATTTTTTTTCGAAAATACACACGTTTTTGGGAGCATTTCCTACCCGAAAACGTGTGGGTTGGGTATTAGTAACACTCATGTACTTTGAGCTAATTGCTAACATCAGTATGCTAACGTGCTCACAATGTCAATATAGCATGCTGATATTTAGCAAATCATGTTTACCTTGTTCAGTATCTTAGTTAAGCTTGTTCATACATATACTGTACATACATATAAAGTAAAAAAATAAGGCTGATTTAGATGTCATTACTTGATGTTGATGCTAGATGAAAAATCAGGGGATTACCCAAGTTATTGCAGTTCCTCCTGAGGGGAACCTGACTGATTGTACCAAATTTAATGGCAATTGTCAAGATATTTCATTCTGAACCATGAATGTCAACTTCATGGTGGTCCTAGAGTTTAAATCAGGGGATTACTCAAGTCATTAGGATTCATCCTCTGGGCACCATGAATGTCTGCACCAAATTTTATGGCAGTCTATGTAATAAATTGCCATCCCTAGAGCCATGCCACTAGACTGGATTAAAAATGGTACACCAACATGCAATAACTGATTTTTTTGGCCACTTGTGGACTAAAAACTAACTCCTGAGGGATATATCTGTCTCTTTAGCTTTTAAATGCTAGGCTATTTTCACCAGCTAATCACTAAAGTTGTCTGTATGACATTTGGTCCTGGGCAGGTGGTTTACATTGAGTTTTTATAGCTTTTTTTACCACTAAAAATAAAAATATTTAACAAAGGGAATTGATTTAAATTGCTAAACCTATTAAATACGATTGTGTCGATCACCTTTACTAAATAACCTCATCATCCCATCACTTCTCATCACACACATTTTTGGGCATTTTGGGCAACTTATCCATTCACATTTTATCTTGAATGTAGTCTAAATTTGTATTCATATGTATCACTGTAAATTGATAATGATAAACCGATATTACATCGGATAAAATTATGCACACAGCACCTTTAAACTTGACTTGAGAGTCTCTGTTATATTCAGCCCAACAGTCTTATTATGAGAGTGAGAGATCACAGTCATTAATTCTAAATGATTTGCTGTAATGAGGACTCACCCCCTACGCGTACATCCAGCATTAATGTGTTTGTTAATGTCTGCGCATGCATATCTGCATAGTTGCCTATGGTCACTAGGCTACGTGTGTGTGTCTGTGCCTGTCTTATGTGTGTGTGTGTGTGTGTGTGTGTGTGTGTGTCTGTCTTGTGTGTGCGTGCCTGTCTTATCTAAAGGTTAATGGCCAGGGAGTCACCACATTGTAAAACTGAGGTTCTTCTACAGCCCTGAGCTAATTGGGACACTGTTTAACTTTATGGTTAATGATGTCAGACACCAGCCTTGACATGGTGTGTATATGTGCAAGTGTGCGCGTGTGCATTTGTGTCACAGTCCTCGTTAGTCGGCCTTACCAGCTTTCAGCTTGTAAAAATGAATGAAGCCCAGAAAATGTGCACAACACTATAGTAACCTAAGTAGGCCAAAGAACTTCAGATGTATTAATGCATTGGTGAAGCTTCTAATGTTCGTATTTCTGGAGAGGTGTTGACCCAAATCTAAAGTGTCTTTTCCAGTTTGTGCTTGTTATATGGACTTTATTACTGTCTATTGAAATATATTGTAGAGTGTCTCTGTTAAGTGGATGGAAACACATCAGTACTGTATTGTAAAAGGGCCACCTTCCAGAGATATCTTCCATAGTGTAAAGTACATCAGACGCATGAAAACATAGACAACCTGCACTGTTGAAGTATTAGATTTTGTAGAAGTACTTTCATATGTCAAAATAAGTCTCCATTTCCAGAACTAAATGCTGTGCACCAGTTGTGAACAGTATTATTGATCAATATTGATCATCTAGGATGATACTGCCCTTACCGACCGAAGCTATTTCCCTGTTGTCATGGTGTCCGGGGATAATGAGGGTTACATTTTCAGACACCTTAGGAAGTCTCAATTAAAAAAATATGTGAGGGTCCAAGTTGCTTCTGAAAAGATCCGATTGTATAAGCTCATCAAGAAGCCACCTGTAGCTGCACTCAGCCTCTACTCAGCACTCAGCAACTGCTCATTTGTATAAAGCATCGCTGTCTATGTGAGTTCATGTTTAATTGTAGATGTATGTCTCGATAATTTTCTGTTTTTAGACAGACTTTGCTAAAGGGAAGCATAAAGAAATGATGTAAGTGTAATAAAAGCTGGAAAACGAGTGTAAGAGATATTACATTCACTACAGTACAGTACAAGACTCTACCTCCTTTCAATTACTTATCATTGATTCTGTCATTTGTGGTATAAACTTTAGGGTAACAATATATGTCAGTGACTGTGTCATAGTTTGAACATAAATGAGTTATTTCACAGGTGTTTCATGTATTTATTTTTTTACCAATATTTCTAAAATTGCGTCTGAAGTTTACTTTCATTATTTGTAAGATACATTCATGTGAAGGGAATATTCCTGAGCAGGTTCAGACCAGGCGGGGAGTTCCGGTCCTCTGAAATGATGCCAACGCGGAAGTAACTTAAAACTGCATTCTATCAAAAGGCCACCAGGGGGCGACCGTTTTGGTGTCAAAAGGACTTCCGTCTCCATACAAGTCAATGGAGAATTCACCAACTTCTCACTTGATTTCTAACCTCAGTAAACGTTTTCAAAATGTGTTTATGGTCTCAATCGCTAGTTTAAAGCCTTCTTCAATGCAGTATGATGTTCATTTGTGAAATTTTGGCCTCCCTGATTTTATATTTGACGATAAAGCAGGGTATGCATTAGGGCGTGGCTACGTCGTGATTGACAGGTTGATTGACAGGTTCAGGAGGGCGCCTCTTGCCCTGATGCCCATATAAATAGAATCTGTGTTTTTTTTTTACCCGGCATGCACCGGAAATTTTCAAGATGGCACTGTCCAGTCCACTGGCCTGTGTCCACTATGTGGCGCTAGAGACCACCCACCAATTATATATCATGTTGTAGTGTGTGATGTGGAGAACACATCCTGTAAATTTTATATAAATCAGATAATGTTTGTCATATAAGGCTGACTTCCTGTGTCCAGTAGGTGGCGTTAGAGATCACCCACCAATTATATATCATGTTGTAGTATGTGATGTGGAGAAGACATCTTTGAAATTTCATATAAATCGGATAATGTTTGTCATATGAGGCTGACTTCCTGTGACCAGTAGGTAGCACTGTGTATATGACACAGTATTGATGCATAGACGTGTTCAGGGCGGGACCCTCTACATGCGTGATTAATTTGGTGTAGATGGGACGATGTCTGTAGGAGTTATAAGGATTTCCTGCTTTTTGGCGAAGGATCGTATGGCGAAGGAAATTGTCGGCACCGCCACGCCCAAACCGAATCTCTAATCAGAAAGTGTTTGATAACTTTTCATCTCCAATGTCTCAAGATGATTCTGTGCAAATTTGAAGTTGGTCGGATTAAATCCCAAGGACAAGTTCGTTAAAGAACAAGGCGTGGAAATTGCCAAAATCGCACATATTTGGAGTGACGTGGTGGGTACCCTAGACTTTTTTGTGCGTCTTTACCCGATACATGTGTTTACCGAATTTCGTTTGTCTACGTCAATCTGAGTCGAGGGGCTCGATTTTTTTAATTTTCTAGGGGACGCTATTGAGCCATTTTGCCACGCCCATTTCCGCGATCCTTAAAATATAAAATTTTTCGCCAGGCCTGGCTTCCGTGCAGAATTTGATGAGTTTTGGGGAACGTTTAAGGGGGGGAAAAGGCCGTCGAACTCGTAGAAAAAGTATAATAATAATCTCTACAGATACAATAGGGCCTCGCACTGGTCAGTGCGAGGGCCCTAATTATCAATTTGTCAGCTGATTATTCATCAATACATCTCAATGATTAAAATGTCCCAAAAAAAGAAGTAAATGTCCATCCCAGTTTCCAATAACCCAAGGGGACATCTTCAAATGCCTTGTTTTGCTCTATCAAAAACCCCAAATATTCCATTTGCATTAATAAAGAATTGAAAAAACAGCACATCCGGACAATGAAGATATATGTTTGGTGTTGTTGCATAAGAAATTAATAAAACAATCAACTGATTAAACTAATAATTGGCGCTTCATTTCCTGTTTCAGCAGTTATACAGTAGATGTGGAAATATTTAGGAGGCCAAACTTTGGATTCCCTTCCTGCTCATCCATTTTATTTAAGAATCTTAACAATCAATCATTTCTATGAGAAAATAAAACAGGCCAGTCAATTATAGTGCAGGAAAAAGGTGAGTCGTATTAATTTAATGATGAGGAAATAGGTTTGTTGCAGCAGTAAAGAGGGAAGAATAAAAAGCTAAAGAAAATAGAACAGAGAAAGTAGAGGAAATTAAATATAACGCAATCAATACGAGCGCTCGATCTTGTCATAAGTGAATTAATGCATGAGTGTATGACAGACAGCTTTACAGAGTGTATGACAGACAGCTTTACTGTATATTTGTTTATGTGTGTGCAGTATGTGTGTGTGTGTGTGTGTGTGTGTGTGTGTGTGTGTGTGTGTGTGTGTGTGTGTGTGTGTGTGTGTGTGTGTGTGTGTGTGTGTGTGTGTGTGTGTGTGTGTGTGTGTGTGTGTGTGTGTAGGAGCAGAGAGTTGAATTGTCAGCGGTGCAGTCTGATTTACACAAGGCCTTTACGGTAAAGTACCGTGAAGAACATTAGACAAATGACACTGAGACCAGGAAAGATTGATTATAGGCACATAGTCAAAGGATGGGAGGGTGTGTGAGGGGGTTGAGGAACAGGGTTACACACACACACACACACACACATATACACACACTGAGCAGGAAACATCACGGCCGAAATGAGCTGTAACCGAACCTCATCCTAATGGGTCAGTTTAGCTGGAAAGCATACCCTATTAAATATGCATAATATTCAGCAAAATCATGTAGAGTCGACACTCTGAGTCACCGAGGGAATGGTCCAGAATCACAGATAAAGCCTGCACACACACTTTAAAAAAATTAGAGGGGGGGGGGTAAATCCTACACGTTACTTCAGCTATGATAAGGATGAAACTTTAATGATCGCAGTGGGAAAACTGGGTCATTGCAGTGGAGAAACTGTAATATGATACAAGAAAGCTGAACAAATGTGGGTTAAGAATAGAACAAAAAGGGAATTAAGTGATACAAAAACATTTGTCACATTACAAATTGGTAAAGAAACAAAAATGAGAGCTAAAGAGAAATGTCAAATAAGAGTTGGAACAATTATTGATCAGTTTGTCAGAAAATAGATCTAAATATATGTAGAAATCTGGTTCCAGCCTCTCTTTTGGTCTTTTGGTTTTGAACATGCAATGTTGATTGGACAAAATAAGTAGTTCGAATGTGTCAATATTCAATGGATTTTTACTATTGAAAGAACAAAAAATCTTTATGGGAAGACGAAACCTAATAGAGGGGCAACAATTAGCAACAACTTCATTTGCAAACTGCCAGAAAATTAATCGGTAACTACTTTATTAATACAATTACCATTTCAGTACATTTTCAAGTAAGTCAAAGCTCCAGGAAAAAACTTTATTAATAGACCAACGTGTTTCGGGCTTGCACCATCAGGGTCATCATAAAACACATTACAAGCAGTATTTAAATAAGGTATTAAAAAAGCAGAACATTTTTTAAAAAGTTAAAAAAATTAGAATAATACAAAAAAAACCTATTATATACATCCAGACATGTATCAGCCAATGGGTTATCTGCCAAGGTGGGTTGAGTATATGGTCATGTGACTTCAGGCAAATAATTGCTCCAGACAGGGCAGTATCCAATAAATGGCATGGGTGACACCATAAAATTAAAAAAATCAGCTTTTTTAATATCCTATTTGAATACTGCTTGTAATGTGTTTTGAGACTTTATTGGTTTCTTTGGTTACATTACTGTAAATTGAATATTTGGGGGGTTTTGATGTTATTTTGGACTGTTTTGGGTTTTTTTAACCACTTTTGAATCTTTATTTATCAAATGATTAATTGTGACAGATTAATCACCAACAAAAATAATCATTAGATGCAACCCTAAAATACTTGCATATATAGATATTATACATAGAGAAAAAATAGTAGAGATTAAGAAAATTGTTAATATACCAAATGCTGTGTAATATATAATACGTTTCTGATACACGTCATTAGTTTAGGTTGATATCATTGCAGAAATATTTTACGATTTGGAAAGTTTGTGAAAGTAATAATAACAAACAACCACACAGACCTTACATAACCTTCACAGAAACCACATTTCCAATTTTAAGAAGAGGGAACAACATTTGCACTCAGTTGACCAATCTCTACTGATTTAGATTGATGGTACACAACTCCAAGCTGCTTTAAAAATAAACTTCCAAAAACGGCTACGGTTCTTCGGTGGTGGAAGTTATTAGTAGTAAATTAGCACATCAAGGTCCACATGAGGCACTTGGAGATATAACAAGACTGCAGATGTTTGTGTGCACGCTCAGCTGTTTGACTCATAATCGTGTCAACGCACAGCAACCTCAAACTGTCACAACTTTTTCTGCTGCGTCTCCTACTTTAGTTTTTAATCAGCAAAGTTACAGTTTTGAGTAAACAAGCGACAAACTGGAGTTGGTATCAGAGCCGAAACTTCTCATCCTGTTTTCCTCACATTGACACACATAGTGCACAACGGCTACATTCATTTCTATTTAAATTAGCAGATGACCACTCACTGTTAGGCTGTTAGTTTGTGCTCTTGTACTTCTATTATTAGGAGGATGCAGTTAAAAAGAGTCAAATTTAGGCTTTTGAAGATGGTTTAGCTATTATGAAGTGACCTATAGATATAATGGGTGACATATCATAACATTATATGTGTCATATCCCGTTAGGACTTTCTATGTTTGTGTTTGGACTCTTAGTTTAGTTACAATTTTAATTTGAAATATTCTCTCCTTGTGTTTTTGTTTCTTTTACTTCCTGTGTTTTCTCGCCTTGGTTGATTACCTCATGTGTTTCATGTGTCTTGTTTTACTCGCGTGTGTCCAGTTTGGAATCATCCCATGTGTATTTAACCCTCCTGTTGTCTTCCTGTGGACCACGCAACTTTTGTCCTCCAAAGTCAAAATTGACCCTGTCTGGTTTATAAAGCATAAGGTATTAATTATGACTCAATTCTGTGTTAGACCTTTTAAGCCAACTTCATTCAAACTTATTGCCACAGGTTGTACACATACATTTGGAAATTACGGTCAATAGGCCTCATTTAAATGAAATGATACCTCATTTTTTAGTTTACACCTGTTGTCCTACCGGGTTAAAATTGACCCGAGGATTAGTGGACGGCTAAGTTTGGTTTTCAGTCTTTGTCGAGCTCTGCCCGTTCTTATCAGTTTCTTCTTCTTTTGGGTTTTTTTGCCTGCACCTCCCCTAAGAAAAGATGTTTTCTTTCATTAGCCCTGCTTTTCGTTTGCTGTCTTTGCAATTGGGTCCACCTGCTCCACTCTCCGTTGTGACAACATGAATCACACTTTTGGCTGAAAGCTCTGAGAAAAAGAATGAGAACACACCTGCAAGCTCCAAAGAATTTATAGCAATGGTCTTCACCTGACAAAGACTGAGGTTTTTAATTTCAATTAGGAATCATGAGTATATAATGAGTATTTTTGTCAGAGAAAAAAGCTTCCTCTCCTGCTAAGATTAGATTAAATCGAATAAGTTTTTAAAGTGAAAAACTTGCAGCCATCACTCTGCTTTATCACATCATGTTAGTCACAGCTGTACGCCTATCTATACTACAATTACAACCTGCAGGGATTCAGAAGGTGACTCATAGAGGTGATGCAGTGCGGTGGCGTTTTTGGATGAGAACAAGAAATTGAGGATTTGCACAAACAGATGGCATTGAGAGCACAGTGATGTATAAAGTAGAGAAAAAGAATAAAGTGAAAAGATGAGTATTCTTTAGTTACCAACTGAGAAAATAGTTGTATTATACTTGTAAGGATGCCCATGACATTTGCATGATAATTATAATGATCAGATCAGAGCAGGATATACTAACATAGGGGGGGTTTGTATCGCAAGTAAAGCCTGTCTTTGCTTCCATAAGGTTTAAACTGTGATTTACTTTATATCTATATATACAGATTGGGGACAAATTAAAGGAAAAATCAACATGAAGTGTCTTAATGTGGAGTCAGGCCACCTCAAGACCACAGAACAACTTCAGTTCTTCTTACCAAATCTGTGGAAAGATGAACACAATTCTTCCATAAGATATCCTTTCATTTATATATAAAACCTTTATTCAATCAGGTAATCTCATTGATACAATTACAAACATCACTTAATAGATTAGAAGATGAAAGTTTATATTATTTGGTCCTATGGAGATGATGGTGGAGGGCACTGTTGAACACACTGGTCCAACATCTTTCATAGGGGCACAGCTGGGTGTAAAGGCCCTTTCATTTCATTCACACTATCATTAAACCATTTAGTGAGCCCTGGTGCATATATTTAGGTTTTCCCTTTAATTTGTCCCTCATTTGTATGTCCACTTCAGGTAAAGTGTCTCCCAAGAAATCGTACAAGTTCTTTAAAACCTTTGCAGGGTTTCCCATATATTCACTGTATCATTTGTGGTGACCCACCTCAATATCAACATTGCTTACCACATATTTTCCATGTCTTGCTGTTCTCACAAACACCTGACATCAGACCGGTCTGTAAAGAACATGACGTTACACACTCCGGTGCAATAGGTGGTTTGTTTGCAGTCCACCAGTAGGGTGTTGGCTTGACGGCGTATCAAATCAATCCAGAGATCACGCATAGTTAATATCATGAAGACCCTGCTCTTCAAATAAGTTATTATCAAGCGTGTAGGACTTGAGTGGACCTCCTGTTGTTTTGGGGAAGATGTGACGTTAAATTAATTAAGGGACCCCCCCTCCCATCTCCATCTGGTCAGCTGCCACCACAATTAAAATCTAATTTTGTGCTTTAAACTTGTGATGCAGAAGAAAACCCATCCAGACACAACAGATATAGTAGTAAACAAAGAGGCTGAGAAGGTGCTGTCCACAACTCAGCAGACACTAAAGTAGAAGAAAATAGACAGACAGTATTTATTCTTTAGTGGTACCTTGAGGGGCTGCTGAGGATAGCCAGGGGCCAACTACACATAGAGAAACCAAAGAGCCAACCTGAACGTGTACACCAAACCAGACGCCCTGGGATTCGTACTTCTGTGAACATTTTGTTGCTCTTTAAGGCATCGTTAACTCTTCTAGCATGCAGCAAAAGAGAGGCAAAGACCAAAACCTTGATCTATGGCAAAACTGCCCGAAGGCAAGATCACCGAGCGTCAGTGTGTGGTAATAAAGCTGTTCCATGGCTCCAGGCTTTTTTTACTTTCACTGCCCTGAGTTAGCTCGGCCTTAACCTCTCTTCCCTGGACACACAGACACTCAAATAAACACACAAATTCACTGCACACTTGACAGACACGTGCATGCACCCTCAACAGGCACACACTGCTTGGCTGGCCATGCATTTCCTCTCACTCCCAGTTACACTCTGTCAGTCAGTCAAACACAAGACGGAGCAGAGTTGGAGTCTGATTGATTGTCTGGCCCGACGGCTACAGACCCAAAAGAGCAAAGTGGTCCAGAATAAACTAAACGTTGTGCTGTGACTGTTGTGTGACTTTTTAATGATTGAAGAAGGAAAAAGAAAGAAGGGGGAAAGAAAAGAAGCTGGATAACTGCACCCTGAGTATTAAGGTTAGGGGAATAAATCGATTCTTAGATGCCTCATGTGGATGTGGATGACTCTGCATTGACTCACAAATGTCAATCAATCGATTTTCTAAATGTTGGTTAATATGATGTTGGCGGAACAAAAAAGCGGAACTCAATTGCGAGGTCAGTGCAGCACCTCGGCATCTATAGCATCTAGTTACCTTGTCATTTATCTGCACAAAAGACAGCAATAGCAAACATATTGTAGTTTAAAGTCTAAATAATAACTTTTTCAAGCCCTTGGGGAGTGATCTAACAAACATATGTATATTGTCCCATTTATTTGCATTTTTACCCGTGTTATACGCAACTTTTTGGCAGAAAAGGGGGAAGTTGAAATAGTCAACTCTCATCGTGATAATGTGAACGCAACAGCTCAGTCAGCTGACTGACACCTCCATGTCGTTTTTACAGACTGATTCCACTTTTTTGTGTACAGGCATTCTTCCCCCAGCTGGCTAGCATGTCATCTGAGTCCTTGGCGACCCCATAAATGTCAAGTCATTTCAACGTCACTTCTCCAACATCTACTCTGGTGCAAGAGGATGTTTTCTCTGGTGAACCTGTCAGCTTTATAAGGCTGTTAAAATGATCAAAGTCCCTTTTAGAAACCCTGAGAGAGATGAGGAGAGGGAAAAGAGAGAGCGAGAGAGCAGGAGAGGAGAGAGCCCCCCGACAAACATGCAGAAAGACAGCTAGACAGGAGGTGATGGGGGATAAACACAAGAGCAGACAGAGAATTAAGTGCTACAGAATGCAATAGGAAGACATATTACTCCTTTGAGAATGACACGACATGGTTATCAAGCCTGGCCCTACACTGTTGCCTTTGGTACTAATTACACTTTGTTGTAAATCTCCAGCCAGACACTCTGAGTGATAATGAGCAGAGCTGACGCAAACATGATGTAATCTACAAGAGTTGGTAATGCCAAAGAGGAGTGGAAGTTTGTGAATAAAAACAGAAAGTACGAAAGCAGTGGGATGCTTCAGTTAGTCAAAGTGTCATAAAATTAGAGGCGCATTACTATGAAAATGCTATTTAAATCTACCCTGAATAGATGTGACGGGTTGACATATTCTCTTATTTTAGATATGCCAGGATCTTGGTAATATTCAAATCACCTGCTTTGTCTTTTAGAAGTATATTTGTGGTCTTTTAGTCTTTCAGTGCCTGGAGCGCAAAAATACAAAAATGTAGCAATTAGTGTGCAGCTGACAATTGGATATGAAGTTCTGCTGTAAACTTTAGCTACAGACTGGAGTGAAGGGATGAAAAGAAAAGGGCTGAGTGCATCTGTCCACCTGTTTCGCTTCAAAATGATTGTAATTTTAAGACGAAAACTCTCACCTGCCTGTATAGCACACTCAATCTGTCCACTTAAGTGTTCAATCTTTAAAAAATGTCATTTACAAAGTGAGAATTCCTCCAAATTCTTTTAATAGCTTTTTTTTCGGAGTAGAAGGAGAAAACATACACAATATATCTGGAAGCAACCTTAAAACAACAACATTTGACACCCTGTTAGCACAAAGATTGATCCTTCTCTAATGGAAGTCTGGACTCAGGAGGTGACACAGCATCTTGAACTCGAGAAATTGAGATTTATAATATGTAGCTCCTGAGATACATTTGTGACATTTATAGACTATACTAGCGCTAAGCTTCTAACCCCTAACAACACCTTTCTGAATGTACCTCCATATGAACTAATTAACACTTACTTATTGACCTGTATCTATTTCAGTGTGTGTAACCCATCTCAGCTTTTACTTTGTACAACTGCCTGTAGTTTTCTTCATAATTTTCCATTCGTCACATTGTCATGTGGCTATTTTGTATGTTCAAAAAGGCAGATACAAATATGTTTCAAAAAGTACATATTGTAATTTTAAAACCTCAAGTTTGCACATTTTGACAGAATTATTTCTTATTTTTCAGCATAATGCAGTTGTTTTTCACTGGCTTCTCTCAGTATAGTATACACTATAATATAGTAATTTACAGACTAATGAAGTCATATGTGACAAAATCTTAATATGAACAATAGTGATGCACTTATATGGTTATGCTTATATTCCATATATATATATATACATATTTATATTCCATTATACATTGTAAATGTGTTAAAATGTGTCGCCTTATTTGCACATTTTAAACTGCCACAATACTCAAATTAACCCACAGGGCTTATGTGATGAAATCTCTTCTTAATCTGATATGACTAAATCAGTTTCGCAAGTTAAAAGGAAGAAAGAGAAAAGGGTGGCTGATCATCCCAAAGCTCTGAAACAAGAGAGAGCAACAGAAAGAAGAGAATAAGAGAAATTGAGACAGCACTTGTTTTAATTATTTGCTCCTTCTGATGCTATCTGCTTTATGTCGAAGTGATTAATGCACAGAGTTCAGACAGATTGCTACATTAATTACAAAACTCCTGAGTGGAGTACAGAGATAGCATCCACTGTCTCCGCAGCACATTTCCAGGACTCTATTTTTCATGGGGGGGGGGGGGGGGGGGGCTTGTTGAATCCACTTTGATCGTGTTGTGCAAAGACTCTGAGTTTGATAGTGAAGAAAAACAGCTACTTCATGTCCTGCAGTGCTTCATACAGCTAATTATTCACATAAATATGTTTATACAACAGATTAAGATTAAAATCTAAGCGAGAAACACAAACAGATTGAATTTATTCAACCACAGAGTCCTGCAGACACCCTTTAATTCCACTTTTTATGTACTTTATTTATATTGTAAATAGTTGTAAAAGCAGCTGTAAAAGAAACAAGCCATTTATAAATAGTTACTTTATTTTAATTCATTAATTAAATATGTTTTACTTCTATCTATCTATCTATCTATCTATCTATCTATCTATCTATCTATCTGTCTATCTATCTATCTATCTGTCTGTCTGTCTGTCTGTCTGTCTGTCTGTCTGTCTGTCTGTCTGTCTGTCTGTCTGTCTGTCTGTCTGTCTGTCTGTCTGTCTGTCTGTCTGTCTATCTGTCTATCTGTCTATTTCCTTGGCATCTCTGTCTTGACTGAAGTATTCATTGTCATTTTAATTAATTGCTGAGGTATACATACTCTTGGTTGTATGGCAGTGCTTCCATTAGCGTAATTGGCAAGCAAAAACAAAAGTCCATTTTGTTAGCAAGAAAATTGCTTACAAATTGCTTAGGCAGCAAAAAGTCTATGCTATTTCAGTTATTAATACAATAAGTTGTATAGAAAACATTAATGTTGTCAAAAAAAAGGCTAATTGAAACTACTATACAAATGGTTTGCTGGAATCATGAGTGTCTGGGTCACTACACCAGTTTAAAAAAGCTCTGAAATAAAAGAAATGACATGACATCAAGTACAGGCCATGTGTGTAAAAAAGAAAACATTTCTAAAATGACTTAAAGTGACTTACTCCTTGCTTTCAGGTCCATCAAGCTGGCACTCTTGGACTTGGTAATAACCCAATGAAAAATGCAGCATGATGTCCAGTAGAGGCTGCCAGCTGGAGTTGCTCTGGTTTGTTTACAAGACAAAAAGTAGTGTTCAAGTATTAAACTGTGTTACAATTCTACATGCAGTATGTCACAGCACATGTCACTAGTGGCTGTAAAACAAAGGCGATCCCCTCCTGGAAGAGTTTCAACTCTCTCTTTTCCTGGGTTCAAGTCCCACTAGGACTCTCTGTGTGCTTCCACTCGTTTGTATCCCTCCATAATCCTTCCTTCAGCTACTGAGGCCAATAAATAGGGCTGTCTGGGAGAAAGAATAGGCAGGAGAGTGAAAGTGTTCATTCTCAATAAGGGAAAACACTGCCCATGGTTGTTAAGCCAGTGTTTGGACTGCTGCTTTAAGTTTTTGGTTGGCAGTAAGAGTAGGCTGGCAGAGAGAAGCAGTGACTGGTAGTTTAATTCTAACTGCATCCACATGCATATAGTGCATACACAGCACAGTACATATTACAGCTCTACAATCAACCATACACAGTAAAAATCAGCAAAGAGCATCAGCCTGTGCATAAACAACCCCCGAAAAAAACCCTGTCAGTGAAATGCGAATTATGAATTAATATGAATTATGGCTTTGCAGGACCGCTGCGTCTGCTGATTAATCAGTGTGTTTTCAGTGGAGACGGAGAGAAACATATCAGATTCCAGTATTCATTTAAAGAACAGGTACACACACACACACACACACACACACACACACACACACACACACACACACACACACACACACACACACACACAAATGTGCTTTCACATGAATCTGTACAAAAACAAACGAGGATATTAGGTTTTAAATCAATTAAGAACTTTCAATCAGTGTGGTCAGTTACCTGCTTAAAGAAAATTAAAAATACTACACAGATACAGGATAAAATCCAAAAGATGTATATGCAGCTGTATAGACTGTGACTAGATATAACCACGTGACTAATTGATATTACATCAATGTCAATGACACGACATTAGATATTTCATGTGGTATACTCTCAATCCCTGTGGACCATAGTCAAGGTTAGGTTACTCTGGATTCACTGTGTGTGGTAATTGGATTTATTGTAAATGTGTTTGGGAATATGCATCACTGTAATCAAATAGAACCTCGCCAACTCTTTTTGATTCTGCAAAACCTGCAGGATTAAGTTATTTGACATCCTTTTATGTCCACTGCTAACCTTTTTCAAAATTCTCACTTTCTGCTATATGTGTATGGTAGCTGATGTATGGTTAAATTAAGGAAAGTAATGTGCTGATGGCAAATAAACGATAGTATGTGAAGTACTGTTTACGTTAGGCAACAAAAGCAGTTGGTTAGGGGTAGGGAAAGATGATGATTAATAAAAAAGGTGTGTTCAGATCTGTTAGGAAATGCAAATTCCACTCTCCTGCTTGATATGCACACATAATGTACATATAGAACACCAGCCTCCACACCTTCACTTTTCTCTAATCTTGATGCCCCGTCTTGTTGAAGTTGCTGAAACTGCTGTGTCAAAATAAAAAAAAAATGATATCTTTATTATTCAGCTGATAATTTCGTTACATGGTGCATTTCAGAAATGAAATTGTTTTTAATCAAATTACAAAAAAGAAACCTTTAGTCGGTAAACCTGGGGTGGGGTAGTGTGCCAGCAGCAGGGTTGTTAGTTGTTTTTTAGGGTAACACAATACAATACAGTGTATACATATGAAGTATGAGCAACTGAGGGATCAATAGGAACAGATTAATCATATAACTGATAAATCAGGCCCTGAATGTATCACTCAAGCTCAATAAATGCTGGAATTCTTTAAAATTATCTCCTTGTCTAAATGTAGTCAATTGAATAAATTGCATAATTAAGATTTCTTAAGCGGAGTAAGATCATTATAATACACTGAAAACAAAATATCTGCTTAATCCTTTGATTTGTAAGGGTAGATGATTCAACCAGAAATATTTTCACATTCATTTTTAATTGGGCATGCTGGTCATAGAAGCACACCATCAGTTTTTAAAAAAGTAGAGATCAGAGTTGATGATCTCACTATCTTTAGATGAGAAATTGATGGATTTGTACAGCTTCGTCAGTGTGCAGAAAGACTAAAGTGTAATTGATCGTGTCAGGGGGAGGATCACAGTTGATCAACACATTTATTTTGGGCCTCTGACACAGTCAGTGGTTGCAGTTTTACTTCAGCGCTCTTTAGAAATCTTGATAAAAGCAATTATTATCATTTCCCGTGATAATGAAAATTGCTGCTTTACACAAGATATCAAAAAACCACACTGATTTCTATAAATAATAAAGTTGTGATCTGATAACAAAATTAAATATTACATGGTGCAGTGTAAAGCTGTTTGTATGTTCAACTTCAACTTCAGTTTATTTAAAGTGCACATGACCCATGTGAGTCTCTGTACAATTTATATGTCAATTTTTTAAAAAACAGAAAAAAGAAGCATAAAATATTACATGTGAAAGTACACACACACACACACACATGCATTTGCTCACACACAGGTAATAGTGTGAATACTACAATACGGCTGTGGGCTGTAAAACAGTCAGTGATTTGGGTTCCCAGACAATGAAATTAGGAAAGGACATAACAAACACGAAAAAAAACTATGTATTTTCAGTCTGAATTTGAAAGTATCAACAGATCTTGCCATTCTGAATGTGCAGTGGTAGATTATTCCGGAGCAGTAGAGCTTGGTGGGCAAAGGCTCGACCATAAAAAGTATTTTTACTGAATCGCGGAACAATTAATTAACTGGAACCGAGGGAACATAAAGGACATGATGGAGTATATATGGAGCAATAAGGCTGGAGATATATAAAGGAGCCAGTCTTTTTAAAGCTTTATAGGTAAGAATAAGGATTTTTAAATAAACTCTTGTATGAATTGGTAGGCAATGCACATGCAGATATGCAGATATCCAACTTTTTTGACCCTGGGAGGACTCTGGCAGCTGCATTCTGGACCAGTTGAAGACCTTTTTTTTCCAGAGAAAAGTGCAATAGATGAAGGCATGTTTAAGGATTTCAGAGTCTGCATTTAATAAAAAGGAGCATGGAATATTTGGGCTATGTGAATCTAGCTGGAACAACAAGTAGCATTTTGGTCTTGATTGCATTCAAATGCAGGAAATCTTCACACATCCAGTGATGGACTTCTGACTAATAGGTCTGTAACTGCTGGGAGGCATCACTGACTGTTACAAGGAGATGTGTGTTATCAGCATAGCAGTGATACTTTACATTGTATTTTTTACCCAAGGGCAGCATGTAAATATATAACAGAAGTGTACTGATCCCCGTGGGACACCATATTTGACCTTAGAACAATAAGGCATGGTGTTATTTTACATAATACTTTGTTTTCTATCACTCAGAGCAGAACGAAACCGAGAACATGCCAGCCTCTTGAGACCAGTAAGGTTCTCAAGAAGTTGTAGGAGGGTGTCATGGTCCACAATGTCAAAGGCGGTGCTTAAATCAGGTAACAACAAAACACATGATGCGTTTCAGTCGGGTTTCAGGCCTCGACCGAAACGGCACTGACCAAGGTAACTTACAAATGTATTAGTTGTAATGGACTCTAAAGAAGATTATTATTGGATATATGGGCAGTAAGTTAGCTATCGACCACCTTCTCTAACAGTTTGGACATGAAGGGAAGATTTGAGATCAGTCTATAATTGTTTAGAGTTAGTGGGTCAAGGATTTTTTAAACCAATGGGAACAATACCGGAACTGAGAGATTTATGGGTGATGTGAAGAAGAAGGCTTTCTATTACAGTGAATAGGTCTTTGATGAATTTTCCTGGGATGGGATCCAGGACGCTCCAGTCGGACAATAGCAATGTAGAAAGTTTGTGTGAGGGAAGGGCAGTGAGAAGGACATTAAAAGCACCTCAAACTCGATGTACTTGGAGCCATAGATTTGTATGACATCGCCTTTTTTTTTGAAGAAGTGATATGGGAGTTTAGAAAGTTAGGAAATGACGTTTCAGCCAGACGCAGTATGTTATGGATAACCAGAATTCTCAGAGTCTAAAAATATCAAAACCAACATTTGAGGATTGGATCATGAATTACTTTGTGCTTTGGAGTCTAATGATCTAATGTTAATAAAGCCTATTTCAAGGTAGGTATTACTGTTAAAAACAGTTGTAACCCTCACTGGATTCAGGTTGTTCATATCCCTTTGGTTTCTGTATGGATAGGATTTTTCTTTTTCATTATCTAGATTCATAGGAAAGCATTTAGAACAGAGTTAATATCATGAGAATCCCTGTCCATTAAATAGACCTGCAGCATTGGGCCTATGAGGTAACCACTCCTGAAAAAATATATGATAGGAAGGGGGAAAACAGCAGAAAATAGTTGAGTTTGGAATATTGATACATTAGAGGAGTTACCTATATGGGGCATGGACTGTCTCAGTTACAGGAAGCAGTCGTGTTTGGCAGGTGCAATATGGTATATAAGAGGTTGGAAGCTAATAACTTACTACCAGGGAGATTAGACCTAAAATGTTCATGTCAGTTCCAAAAAAGGTCAATGTTTTTCACAAGTTCATTTTGCATGCAGAGAAAAACAGCCAGAGTCGCGACTGATGGTGGTAAATGGACCTAAGAGGACAATGTATATATCAGAGGAGAGCAAAGTATGTATTGTACATTTAAAGGGTCTCTGACTGTTGGCTGCTTGTGTAATTACCTCCTACATGTACTAAGATTGTAGAGGACTCGGGATGCTGTTTTAAAATAGAAGGCAATCTTTCAATGATGTTGGTGGAGTGCACACCTGGGTAGCAATATGTGTGGGCACCTTTTAACCATACAGAGACAGCTTCTAAGAGAGGCCACAAGCAACCAAGGCAGGACAGCACCCCACAGGAAGCTGGGCAGCTCTGAGGTGGCCCAGTGATTGCCCGATGCAACCAGCTGGCTCAGACAATGAGACACCACCATCTCGTAATGCTCCAGTGTTAGGGGCTCTGATGGTATCACAGGTCGACATCTGTGAGGGATGACAGGGATGAATGGTTGAGCATTCGGCACTGACTGGGGATCCTTTGCCTGAGAAAGAGACAGATGGTTCCAGGCTTTCCATTTGGTTCAAAGCAATTCTTCAAGATCAGATCCTCAGGCAAAGATGAGGGAAGGACATTTTCCATCACCTGCTGCCGGAGACAAGGGACCAAGATTGAGGGACTGGAGTGGAGAACACCTGGGAGGTTCTGGTTCCGAAGTTAGACCACAGATCCTCCAACACTGTCAGTGGGGCATATATAGGGTACCAACAGGTCCATGGAATTGGAGGGAAACTATGGCATGGTGGTGGTGTTGTCAGGGAGCTGTTATACAATGTCATACAAAATGTTGTCTCAACCCACCTCATGAAGACTATTTTGGTTGAAATCTTTGCTACATTTCAGTTTTTTGGTAAGACTAATGTTTTGTAGACTAACACTGATTTTTCTTGACAAAGAAATCTACCTAGCAATGAAGTTTGACAGCTCTGTTGTTTCATGAGTCACAAGTCCTCTCTACCCTGAGATGCACACAAAGATATTCCTCTAGCTATTCTCCTCAGGAGGATCCCCACTGCTGTCTTAAGTGCTGTTCCATTACCGTGGTAACTCAGCTAAATGTCCTAAAATAGACCCTTTGAGCAGTCAACAATGACGTAATCTCAGAATTCTTTGTGATCATTCATTTTTACTTATGCACAACCCATTGTGCAAGACAAGCAATGCATAAAAAATGACTGCATGCAGGATGCAAGAAATTGAAAGCCAAATTATGCAATTGCTCATTTTTTTTCATATTACTGTTATTATGTATGAAATCTTAAACTCATTAACCCTGTCAAGTGGCCACAATTACATATAATATCTTGTGTAAAGGCTCAGGTCATGACTCATATGCTCAACACAGAGGCAGGCAGGCTTAATTTCCACAAGGTTGATTGTCTGCTCCGGTAAGCAAATGAACCTCGGGTAATGTCATCATGATCCAAACTATTTTTGTTTCTGGTTCCATGATGGTGGAATGAGCATTCAATAAATTTCTTAAAACTCAGCTCCTCTGCAAACTCTTGTCCATCAGCCAGGTGGTCAGTAACAGGCAAGCAAAGCGAGGCAGACAGGAAAAAGGTACATAAGGGCAGGTAAAACCTGAACCTTGAGGCAAAGTAGACAGTGAATGATCTTCCAGGATGAGGTTACAGTTGATAACTAAAGGTGAGAAACACTGAGGATGAGAAGAAGGACAATTACATTTACAGAGGCCATCAAATCAACTGACCTGTCAGTCCAAATGAAGTTTACAGCTGCTTCCACTGTTGTTCCTGTTCCTGGTTCACAATGATCAATGCATGAACTGCTGATCATAAACACCAACTTTCATTTATAATGAATTAATATCTGCTGGATATCCGGTGTGATTAGGCTATGGTTAAGCAGGCACCCCCTTCAAGGTGACTACTTGTAGACAGTAGATTTATTGTTTTTTGGGTTGCATTTAGTAATGACCTAATTTGACCAACTATATAAAAGATTACTGATGATGCCATTGGACAAGGAAACTTCTTCATTTCATTACTAGAAACCCCCCAAAAAAGATAAAACAATACACATTGTGTGAGGTTATGTCTTGAAAGTTAAGTGAATGAATATTACAGAAATTAGAGCAAAATACCTGCAGGAAACAAATCTATAAGATTGTAAAGTTAACACTCCTTCCAGCTTAAGATAAGACGATTACAATCTTCATAATTGATTCTTATTAATGTTAGGGCCTGTAGGCCAGTCAAGGCAAGGCAGCTTTATTTATATAGCGCATTTCATACCCAGGGCAACTCAATGTGCTTTACTTAAAACATTTAACAGTAAAAATTGGAAGCATAAAAACATTCAATTAAAAAATAAAATAAAATAAAACCCAATAATAGTAAAATTGGTTGCGTTCGCTCTGTAGACAGCAGCACAACTATATAGCTCTCCAGCTCCCTGTTGCATTCGAGGATGGATGGCAGCATCGAGATGAAGGGAAGTATGGGTAGGAAGAGAGTGGTGAGAGGTGGACGGAGAGCATTAGAGGTGGATGAGGAGAGGGTGGGAGGCGGTGCAGGGAGATGGTGGGCTGACAGCACTGTCTGTACTGCTGCTGCTGTTGCTGTAATAGGCTCACATCACAGTTCTGCCATCTTCACCGTGTCTCCTTCTATCTATCCGGACTGTCTCCGTGCCTGTCGCTTCTCATCAGAGAGGGAGAGCGAGCAACGGGGCAAGAAGAGGTGAGGACAGAGAGAGAGAGAGAGAGAGAGAGAGAGACCAGCTAGGTTTTGTTAAAGAGAAAATAACAAAAAGTCAGATGGATAGCAGGGTCAGTATGCTGAAACAAGGACTGCATTTAGGTGGGTCAAACTGGTTGATGTACGGACTGAATGTGGCTGAAAATCTGTTAAGATGGGATAACACTTTCTTTATCACTTTGTTTATATCACAGTTACACAAATGTAATGACACTGCAACAGTGATTACACAGCAGAACTAGTTACCGATCGGCTGTTGATGATAATGTTGCTGCCGCGGCAAGAAACCGTGTGGCTGTTTTTTATTGACGTTACTGAAGGCCGTTATACTTGAGGCTATTTTAAAACCGTCCTAACAAGAAAAATGATAGCATCGGCCATTTGTTCAAACGCTGTAAACAAGCTGTGTTTACACTCTCCTGACAAGTGGCTTTACGCTGTTATGCAAATGCAAAAAGTCCCCCAAATTAACTGATAAAATATGCTGTTTGTAATTGAACACACATATAAGCTTCTTTTTTTTTTTATTATCGGCAGGACGTAATTTGTTAGTGGCTTCCAAAAAACAACTCACTAATGCAAAAATAATGGTTTGGCTTGGTTAAGGTGCATAAAGCACAAGGGTAGGGTTAAGCCAGCCCACAGTGACAAATATGCATGCCGGAATAGCTGGAGTGAGATGGTACCACTGCTTTTTCTCAACATTAAACAATAGAGTAATGTATATGAATGGTCTTATAAAGGGAAAGAAAATGCTTGGGTGAAGATACTTCATGGACCTTTGTTGTCATATTTTAAATAACTTCTTGGTTAAGGTGAGGGAATGATCGTGGTCATGTTTACGATAAACTAAAATTGACTGACATTAGAATATGGGAAAGGCACAGTTTCACGTTTTAGTGACTTTGTGACTCTATAGCAAATTTTCACTTTTTCAACAAGAGCGATATTATTACTTAAATGTAAATACTTGATTTGGGAAATTTGGTAATATGACTAATCGTGTCGTTTTTCTTAGCAGTGCAGTCTGTGCAGGTAATGACTGTCCTTTCCAAGTAGCAAAGATGGAGGTAGTGTGAAGTTGTTATTGTGACACAAAAAGTCTTACAAAAGATGTGACATCAACAACAGACACCACAGTTCATGTTCTTTTTTTCCACTAACCATGTAGGTCACTTTGGACGACATTAAAAAAACAATCTACTTTGTCATCTAGATCTGAGAACTTGTTGTACTGTGCTGTCATGTGGGTTTTTCTTTCTGTTAAAGTAAAAAATAACGACATTGGGGGACAGAGGACGAGAGGGGAAGGGAGGAAAGAAAAATCAATGTGGTGCCCCAATAGGGAACCATGAAGAAACAGAGCCCACAGATGGATGCTGGGTGTGAATGAACTGGCAGCAGCAGCAGAGAATGAGCAGCGAGTCTGACAGCTTCAACAGACCACCCAATACGAGACAGCAATTACACAAGATCAGCTGACACACCGGCTAATTCAGTGTTATTCAAGCTGTCTGTCTGAAGGAGCCTTAACAAGCATCACTTTATGAAGACTTTAGTGACATTAACTACACCTAAAAGTTAGTTTTTCTTATGTTATAATTAAAATTTCCAGAGAGTTTATAATAGGTAGAAAAATTTCAATACCTGTTTATGGATAATGAAAAGTATCAGGTGTGTTTTCACTTTCTGTGTTCTGGACATTTCTTTCTACTTCAGGCTGAAGGTAGGGGCCATGATTAACACCCATGAGGGAAATAGTTCATGTTGTAATTTATGTTGCGTATTGTATCGAGGACATCTTTACATCATGAAGCATGTATCCGGAACAGCTCCTTCCCCAGAGCTGGCTGCGGGCTTTCACTCATTCAGACAGCCCGGCTGTAAAGCCGCTGCTGACAACCACAGTTTCAGATAAAATTGCTCTTGGCACTAACAACTTTATCTGGATGTTTTGCCCTTCGGATATACTCCAAACCAAAATGCTTCACTTACTGTCACCATCTGTCAGCTCCTCAACAGAGATTTATGCTGGTGACAGACAGTCAAAGCCAACAAGGCCAGACCCTGAATCCCCTCAGATGACGACAGCCAAAGATTGGAGCATGAAAGTTTAATCGGCAGCACTAAAGATGTTGGTGAAGCGCTTTGTCTCTATCTTCAATCCAAACTCTAACTCTCTTATGGAAATTCCTCCCAGCATCTCTCACTATAAATAGTGTATATCGTAAAATATCGACTCAGTGCTACATCTGAATAAAATTACAGTTTTCATTTTCTATGCATATAGCATAACTACATTTTCTACTTATTGTATTTACTGTAGATTGTGATTATTTTGTACAGTATAACATTTATTTTTAATGTGTGACGCCATCCGTTTTTTAGTTCCTTATTATATGTAAGTTCATTACTTTGTAGAACTTTTAAGCTATTTTTTGTCTCCTTGTGTTTCTGTTATCTTCACTTCCTTCCTTGATTACCCCATGTATTTCACCTGTGTCTTGTTTCATGCACCTGTGCCCCGTTTGTAATGATCCCTCCTATATTTAAGTTCAGTTTCCTGTTGAGTCGCCTTGCCTGTCCAGTTCTGTGTTCTCCTCTCTCTGCTCTTTTTGGGGGGAGTTTTGGACCGCAACCCTAACCCTAACCCTAAATAAAGACCTTGTTTTGTCAGTCCTGCTTTGATCCTTGTATTTTGGTCCACCTGCTCTCCCTTGTGACAGTATCAAGTCGGGAACTTTGTAGTCAGACTATAAAGTTACTCTCAGCCATTCCTGAAGATGACAACACTGAATGTCATGGGGACATGAATATCCATATTGACAAAACCCAAGTGGCTCACTTCCTGTCACTTCTGTCTTCATTTGACCTTAAAAGGTCTCCACCTCACCAACACACAAAGCAGGCTATACTTTATATCTGATTGTGACTGCTCCACATCAAATCTAACTGTCACCCCCTGAATCATTCACATCACGTCTATACAATTCACTGTCTCCTTACTGGAACGTCATCATATTCCTCTCCAAATGGTCTCCTTCCCCTGAAACATCCAATCCCTCACATTGACTCAGTTTTCCAATGAGGTCTTGGCTACCATTCCTCCACATAATGAATTCTCCATACTCCTTGTCAATGAGGCTACAGGCAAACTCTGTTCCTCACTAGGCTCCTTTCTTAACAATCTCTGCCCTCTACCAGCAAAATCTGCTTATTATGCGCCCCCAGTCTCCCTCTAGTCCGGTCATCAAGAGAGCAAAGGGCAGGCTCAGAGATGAAGAAGGAAAATGCTGTAAATCCAGAGTGTATCAGAGTCCCGGTGGCTATCAGTGTCTCCTAGCATCAGTTTAATACAAAACACAACAAATGTTTTCTGCTTATAACTCACTCCTCTGTCCTACACTCTGCTTACTGTAGACAAGTTTGCCTCGTTCTTTACTGATAACATTTCTGCCATCATTAGCCAGTTCTGTGAGCCTGACCAACTCAGTCTGCAGCTGCCAGCTAACAAGGCCACACCCCTCTCATTTTCCCCTTTGATCAAAGAAGCCTCCATCCTCCTACAGACCATTTCCCCCATACTTTACCCCACAGTTACACATATCATGAATTCCTTGGTTACATCATTTGTTACACACTGCATTTAGACAAGCTCGAGTCACCCCACTGCTCCAAAAACAGACACAACACTACACTACAGACACTTCTACCCTTCCTATCCAAAAGACAAGAGTGCACAGTCTTTAAACAAGTCTCTGAATTCCTTTCTGAGAACAACATGTATAAGTCTGGATACTGAGCCTCCTGGCAGTAACAGAATCACTGCGTTCAGCTATAGCTACTTGTCAGTCCTCAGAGTATATTTAAGGGATGAGTGTCTAAACTAAACTGCTAATCCACAGGGGTTCCTCAAGGGTCAGTGTTCGGTCCTCTTTTCTTCTCAATATACACAACCTCACTAGGTGCAATCAACAACTCCTATGGGTTCTCATACCACTGCTATGCTGACGATACTTAGCTTTCTTTATCATTCCCACTGTAAGACCATACAGTCTCAGCACATATCTCATCATGCCTTGGTGATATCTCAGCATGAATGAAGGAACCCCACCCTCAGCTTGACCTCTTTGGGTTGGGGTGGTAGATACATGTTCTTACCAATATGAAGGTGTTGATGGGTCGTTCCTACCAATATTTTTACCAATGTAGAACCATCTAGCTTAATGTTAACAGTAAGATCTCTGCAGAGTTGCCAGGTTTGTGTGAAAGAGCAAGACATTGGGGATACATGACCTGATGATCTGACAAACCTCAAGTTCAAGGTTAATATATTGTGGAATAGCAACAGCAGCTGTAGTGGGATTGGTCAAGTTGAGAATCTGAAGTGGTTAGGATTTATAGTTTAAATGTTTCAATGTCTCCCAAAAGCAAATTAAGACGCCTGGTCCTTGTTTTTTTAAAGAAGAACCAAAGACTCAGTAACAGTTGAGATTAGTTAGAAAGAATGTTCTGTAATCAGTACAAACATGAATGTAATTAATCATTAATCAGAATTTCTGTTTTCTGTTTTTTAAAAATACTGTAAGCACTGATTTAGACAGTGTTTCAAATACTGAAGCACCAATTATCCCATTTTAATCTACCAGACAATCAGAAGGAAATATTTTCATAGCCATGATATGAAGAAAAAATAAATCAATAGAAGAAGCAATACAATCTATAGCCATTTAACCTCAGATGAAACTTAGCATGTATGGTGAGACATTTGTGGCAGCAGGGATGTACAGGAAGTGAACCAGAAAAGCCTGATCCTGTGTCAGTGATTCAACATGAAGTCTTGTTAATATTATGGCATGAGGGCTGGCCATGTAAATAAAACAGTGGCTGAGTGCTCTCGGCAGCGTCAGGGGATTTCCGGATACAGTACCCACTGTACTTGTACTTGTACTTCCAACAACACTGGGAAGTGTCCCCCACTATCCTTGTACATGCCTGTCCAATCCAATTGTGATGTAAAGCTCAGGAGGACATGATGGGACAGCGGGTCCCTGAGATAGGAATCACAGTCACAGGGAGTGATTTTAGCATGTTATACCTTTAAAGAGAGATCAGAGACATCAGATTACTGCTATTAGTGTAAAATTGAAATGAAAAGAGCCATTACCAATGTTATATCTTATTTCTGCCTTTGTCCGTCCTAAGTTGAATAATAAAAAGGGTTGTGCATAAAATCTAACCTTGTTAAAACATAATTGGTTAATTGATCAATTACCAACACTCATGCTGAGTGCTCACTCAAGTTCTAATCAACCCCTTTTGAGACTATTATACTGTACATTTTCATTGTGACATCAAAGAGAACTATAGAAAAGGTAATTGCACAAAAATAATATACAAACAGTGATTTTGCAGGTGTCCCATGAAGCTAAAATCATAGGTAAAACTGAGGTGGTTGTGTCATACACAGCTGCCTCAGGGAGCTTACAGTCAGCACAGTCAATAGCTAAAGCTGAAGGGAAGCTGGTGTGTTGTTGTTGTTTTTGATTGACACATTGGCCAGTTTGCAGTTTCAATCATAAATGCTTATACCAGTGTAAGAGTTAAGTGATATATGACAAAATAAAGAAAATAAGCTTTTTATGAAGTAGCAGGTTCACTTTCATCTAATCCAGCTTGCTTTAATAAAACAACTAATTTATGCAAATCAAGTTTAAACTTAAAATTGGAAAGAGATTTTGAAGGTGGAAACAGGAGGTTGCTGTTCACCTGTGAGCGACCCTTAAAGGAGGTTGGCATGGTTACTGGAGAAAGTTTTGACAGCAAGATGCAGGAAAAAATAGACATAACCAAACTTTCTTTCCTGTCAAAGAGGTTTTGGTCTGAAGCATACTTGTAGTTTTGAAGAGTTTCATGTTCAGTCTTCATACTTATATAGATATAATTTTAACTGGAATTTTTATCACTAAGATAATGATATTAAAAATGTTATTTATTTTAGAGAGGGAGCAAAGGGAAAACATACAATACCAGTTTAAAGTGTGGACGCACTTTCTCATTCACAGGAATGAGACAATGATGTAGAACTTGTATTTATGTTATTCCTCTTATGGTCTCGTGTGCGTGCGTGCGTGTGTGCGTGTGTGCGTGTGTGCGTGTGTGTGTGTGTGTGTGTGTGTGTGTGTGTCTCAAAGTAAAGTTCAATCAAATTTCAGTTTATTCATAATATATCTAGCCATAAGATAAGAGTCTGTATATTAATCAGGCAAGAAAGGGTTAAAGAAATGATTCTTCAATTAGTCCTGAATTATTAATACCAATCACATATCACTATAGGTGAGTCAAACTTATATAAATGTATTCAAACCTATATTTTCCAGTTTTTCTCTGTTCTTTTCTGTTCTATACTGTCCTGTCTGTTCTGTTCTATTCCACCCTGGTTTCTGAAGCCGTATGTCTTCCTGTCAGCCTCTACTTATCCAGTAACAAAGAGCCTGAAGCTTTGCCTCATTAGTTACCATGCAAATGAGATCACTATTGATATCTCTTAACAAACTGCCACCTCTTCAGTTCGATTTCCTGTTAACTCACTCCAGACAACGAAAATCATCAGCCAGCAATTAGTTTCAGGGCCGGGGCATCAGACTGCGGGGCTCAGGTATGCTGTAGATATTCATTACACTAAATAGAGCCTGTCTCGCTGCTGTTCATTGGTTCCGTGTTGTCACTCGTCTGATTGGACATAATGGTCCTCAAGGGTTGGTCTGAAAACGTTTGCAGAAGATACGATCCAGAGGGCAGAGCCTGTACTTTGCTGCAAACTGTGGGTTTTTCTGTTTCATCCCTATTTAAAATAATGTAGCAGCAATGTCTTAATATTTTAAGGGTAACAAGAGATAGAAATATAGCAAAACAATTTAGTCAGTCAAATGTATCATAGACATCAGTTCCATGTTTTATTGTGTGCAAATACAAAAAATCATACATGTAACTGTTATGGTGATTTTCAAGGTTGTGACAGGATTTGAAGTATAAATGTTATGTCTCTACAAGTTGTTTTACTTCTTTTGAAATTTTACTGAAAGTAAAGATATATCAATTGCTTATGGGATTCACATTTGTAAATTTGCAAAGAGAGGCAGCATCAAGTTTCACATAAGACTGTCACTTGCAAATATACAGTATGAGTTGAATTTGTGAGTCCTACAGAGCTCCTGCAAATAAATCTCATGTTGCAGAGTGCAAGCTTGAACGTTACAAATTGGAAAGGCAGGAAATCACTCTCAATATTCCAGTTATACTTTGGAAAATAATTAACAGAAAATGCATAAAACCAGCCAGTTTGTTCTGTTTATTGTCTCCATAAAGAACAATGCAGATTCATGAATGTAGAGTGTACTCACATACAGTATAACTAAGAACAACAATGATAGCGAAAAGTTTGACATATTGTGAAATAAGCTTATTCCTTTTCTTGTTGAGTGTTAGACAAGAACATGGATACCACTCTCATTGTTGTACACTGAGTTTGACTCTTGGCAAAAAAGTGTATTTCTCAAAATGTCGAACTACTCCTTTAAGTCAAACTTCACTATATGATTTCACCCATCTGTCTGACACATTTTACGATTTGATTTACATTTAATTTAAGTCAAATTACCATTCTCAGCCCACCCTTAGTGTAGACCCCTCTGCATATTACCTCTCCTAGTAAAAGCTGGAAACTTATTCTCCTCCTCCGGTGTTGGCCGTGAAGAGATTTCTCTGTGTAACGGTGTAATATTCATGACATGCCCGTACCTTTTAGTAGCACTGCCTCTGTGTGTCATGTTCTTTCTCATTATGGTGCTGCAGTGGAAATGACAAGGTACAAGAGCAGAGACCTTTTTAATATCTATGTATCTTCCCCCTTTTCCACTTCAAGTAAAGAAAAGGAAAAGGAGGAGAAGAAGTAGAACAGATAATGTAAACATACTCTACGAACTAATAGAGTTTTGTTAGGTTGAATACTCAGTATGCCCTTCCCCTTTTCTCTTTTAAAAACTCAGACCAGCTCAGACTATTATTACATTAATTTGCTATTTTCATGCTGAAAAACTTTATGTAAAAGCTTTAGTTGGCATTTCTGCAGCAGAAGCAGAGGAAAAAATGGGCCAAAAGCTTTTTAAACCCATTTAGCCATTTTCCTTGCTTCTCATTTCTGATTTTCTGCCTTCACTCCATCTCACTGCTGCTCGCTTGCTTACAATAACAATAATAATAATAATAATAACCTCCTTCTGTCACCAATACTACTGGCTTCAACAGAGAGAGAGAGAAAACACTTGCGAGACTAAACAGGCTGTGAGATTCCAGACTACAGTATCAATGCAGTAATTGGAGTGCCATTAGTTGGACGGCTGGTTTTTTTTATGCTTTCAGCTGCAGAGGTGACTAATTTCTGCCACCGCCCCCACACACACACACATAAACCCACACACACACACATTTACACACACAGTCTTTTCCATTACTGTGGCTGGGGTTGATTGCATGTGGTGGGTCGATGCAGGTCCGTGGACGCCGGCCATCTCTGGGTTCAGACACTCTTAAGCGGGACAGTTTATCAGCCGGACCAGGACACTAGTCTATCTCTCTAATCTCAACCCTTCCTATTTTTTTCTCTCTCTCTCTTTTCTGTTCTGCCTCTCTTTCTTTGTGTCCAACAAAGGCAAAAAGGCAAAAGAGGAGAATTGGAATATTGAAAGAATGAGGGCAGTGTATTTGTCATGGTGGAATAGAAATACAGTACAATAAGCTTGAGTAAAGCTTTTCACATGGTGAGAAAACCCTATTTGAAACAATGTTGAGGCTCACAGGCCGGAAACCATCCTACTGGAAAAACTGTCCAAAACAACACTGAACAACACTCTAATTGCTTGAATTATTTAAATGAACCAACTTTTTTCCTTCTTTTTTTTTTTTTTTTTTTTTTACAGCTAAACGTATTTAGGTGCAAGTGGAATGAAATCCCATGATCGCATTGTGCTAAACAAGTGAAGGGAATAATCAATGAAAACAACCTTGAAGAAATACTTCTATTTATGTTGACTATATTATTACTTTACCTTACACACAGAGTAATCTAAAATTCATTTCACAAGGAAGGAGCCCTTTGCAATTTCAAATCCCAGTTACAAGGAGCTGCCAAGTCTCACCATCAACACAGCAGCCATGTGGCTCATTGACGTGTTTTAATAGTTGTGGGACAACAACAGAGGTCTACGGCACTGAGGGATATATCAGGCTTTGAATACACACACAGTACTTGTAAGTGGGATTAGTTCACTGCAGTAGCGGAGCTAAGGGGTGACTTTTGGGGCTGCAGCCTTGAATGTTTTCTCAAAAGCACTAAATCTATTCTTTTAAATCTGTTGAAGTCATTTGTTTTGAACAGTGACTTCAACCAACTGCTGACTGAATGTGAGTTTACAACAATTATTATTAAGGGTGAAACTTCTGAAAACATTTCAATGGAGGCAGTGTTACTGAGTGAAATGTTAATTAAAAATCAATGTAATATTTTTGTTTTCATTTTCATGCATTCTATGTAGAAAATAGTTAATAAGGACCAAAATAAATCACTACTACCACTAATGTTTACAGTAAATGCAGTAAACTTAAATTCTGCACAAGTGATCCATCCAAAAAAAAAGGTAGCCCTGGCTCTGGACTTAGCCCCAGATCTTGTTAACTCCTAGATTCACCCCTGGTTAACTGTTTGTTTGGCTCTACACATGAGATTTACTGATAGTAAGAAAAAATATGGAAAATCATCAGCCATATCCTTTAAATGTAATTGTCTTTATTGTATTCATTTACTTTTTACCTTTTGCTTTACTGGGCCAGCTGTGGCTCAGGAGGCAGAATGGATTGTCTACTAATCACAGGATTGGTGGGTCAGTCGTCTTCTTCTACTGTCCACATGTCAAGACACTGAACCTCAAATTGCTCTTAATGGTCATAGGCCAGCACCTTGCATAATATCTTACTGCCATCAGATATATAAAAGCAACCATTTACTTTCCACCTTTTAGAACATAAAAAACACAGTTATTTTGTTAATGAGCTCAAAGTAGGGCAACTATGGTGGGCTAGTCTGACCTACCTTAAAGTGGTTTTGATTGGTTGAGAGGATCATTGGGGGAGAGCCATGTGTGATGATTTATGAGGTGAATGCATCATTCAAAGGCTCTTTCTTAATTCATTACCGTCAAATGATTTCCCTAACGTTAAACATTCCTTTATGCTTTTTTTCTCTTAATTACTTAATCACATTGATGTCAGAGCACAAGGCAGTTTTTAATGCAAAAAAGCTACCAGATTTTTATTGTGTGAATTATTTGAACTAACATGGTGATACACACAACTGCATTAAATAAGCAAAGAGTACATGTACCAAAAGGTGGGGGTTATGTGCCCTAAAGGTGATCTAATGTGAGGCAGATCAATATTTTTGGTTACAGTCTTATTGACATTAGTATCAATACCCAAAACAAGGCTTTATATTGGTGATACTTTCGGTATCGATCCAATTTCTCCTTTAACTAAAAGAGAAGACTGAACCATTCACTAACTCCATTTATTCCTACAAGAGCTGTTCTAAGGATATGACCTCCTATTTGTACAATACCCATAATGGAGGCTGTAAATGAAGCTGTAATAAATGTGGGTTGTTCATACATGAAACATTCATCAACGTGTAATGAATGACCCATGTACCGTAGTATTGCAGACACTAACAGCTCCGGTCTTTATCCTCTCCTTACACAAGAACGGGATTCGGCAGTTCCATTTGCAGCAATCATTATTTCAGCCATTAGCTACTGTATTAGCTACCGGAGGCATTTCTAAATCAGCTACATATAGATTTACAAAGCACACACACACACACACACACACACACACACACACACACACACACACACACACACACATATCGTTGAATCCATTAGGGCACTACATACAAATCAAGCAGGAAATACAAAACCCTTGTGATCCATCACTGAAAATGAATATATGCAAAACAATGAGCTACTCTGGCTTTTAAAGCATCAATCACATAATAGTCCTGAATTAACAAATGGGATACAAGAGACAGGATGTGATGTCAACAGGTAAACAGAAATGCCAAGGACAGCAATAGAATAAATTCAAGGGAAGACTTCTTCAAAAAACAGTTTGGATGCATTAGAGTTTTTTAATCAGGGGTAAAGGAAAGTTGAATTTTAGTGCGATCATGCGGAAAATGGAATGTCACAGAATATCTTTAGTGCATTTAAAGTTTTATTTCATGCATTGGTGTTGGTAATTGACCCAACTTTAAATTATATCAACCTTAAATCTGACTAAAACCTATGCACTGCGGTGTTGCTCCAATTGCCACACTTGTTTTAGACAATAAAAAGAATGAATGTAGGTCCCAAATTCACCAACTTGGTCAAATTGCTGTATAGACACCCTAACACACAACAAACACATCTCAGCCAGATTAGTTCTATCACCAGCATTAGAAAGTTGCCATTGAACCATTGGCAACAGCTATAAGGTCTAACCCAGACATCCATGGTACACCAATTGGTGAAATACTGTGTGTATATGCAGATGATATATTGGTTTACCTCAAATCCAGAGAAATCTATCCCAGTTCTAATGGATGCACTGATGGAATACGGTAAAATCTCAGGCTATAAGATTCATATAAACATGTCATGTCATGTCTCTTAACACCAGAGTTCATGTTTAACCTCCTGATATGTTTCAGTGGACCATTAATCACATTACTTACTTAGGACTCAAAATTACAGATGAAGTGCAAAGTACATTCTCTTTTAACTACACACTATTACTAAAAAAGACAAACAAGGATGATAAGAAATGCTATGACTTATCTTTTTTTTTTAATTGGGCGAATCAACTATATAGAAATTACTACATTGCCAAAATACTTGTATCTTATCCAGATGCTACCAAACACAGCAGCTAAGCTATTTTTTCAAACAACAAGTTCATATGGAGAAACAAACTGCCCTGTATAAAACTGACAGTACAACAAAGCACTCTTGAAAGAGGTGTAATGAAGTCTCTAATTTTGAGTACTGTTATTGGGCAGTACAGTAGTGGTGGGGACCAAATGTGATATCTTTTCATGGGGCCCTAAATCCTTGGTGGCACCCCTGCCTATATAAGTTGACATTTGAATCAGTACTATATATCAGCTCTTCAGTTCAGAAGAAAACAGGTTGCATTCAATCTATTTACCCCCTTTTCGAATAAATCCCTCCTTACCTAAACCCCTTAGAAATGAGAATCACAGGACTATGGTTTAGAAAAGGTATCAAAACTTTTGGGAAATCTGTTTAAAGGTGGAGCCATTTAGACTTAAGAAGAGTGCTCCTCTCAGTGCTTGCTACCCTGCTCTCACTTTTTTAAATTCCTCTGGGTTAAGTACTTTATCATCTCGGAACAAGATGGCCATCTACAATTATTAGAAGAGTTGCCTCTGGATAAACTTGTGCCTGACTAACAGAGAGGGGGTTTATATCTTATACTTACTCAGGACCTTTTTTAAATCATCGGGTGGGAAGTTTTGGGAGTGAGACGCAAATGGGAAGAAGACAGAAGGGAGTGTAATTTTGAAGAAATGGAATGAGAAGCACTGTGTATTCATAGTCAGTACTTCTCTTTTAACACTAGACATAACAATCTCAGTCATACTCAATGTGCTTAATGATATGACAGTAATGACTAACCCCCCAGTAACCCTAGGGAGGTGTGGGCTGATCTCTGTGATTTATATTTTTGTACATTTTTTAGCTCAAGGGCTGTCATGTTTAAAGAAAACAATAAAGATAATGTTGAAAAGAACAACCTTTTTATTCAGAGAATGTGTTTCCAGAGGCAAAGATATAGAAGCTTCATACTCTGTGTACCTCTAAATGCACACATACCTGTTTTTCATTGCAGCTATAGGCTTTACGAGCCACTACTCCAGACAGATATTCCTGCCACTCTGTTGCTGAGCAATGTTGGGAAACTCCCGCAAGGCATCACTTTCTCCTTTTGTCTGTCTTCTCATCTCAGTCTCTTTCTCTCTCTCAGGACATAAAAGTGGTATTTTTGCTTTCAGGCAACTCTTAGAAAGCCTGTTAGGTATCTGACTAGAGACAGCCGAGTCAAACGGAGAGAGAGAGACAGAGTGAGGAGAAAGAGAGAAAAGGATCCAAACAAATGAACTTCAGAGAATATCTGGAAAGACAGAGAAAGCAAGTGAGGAACCTAGACGTGGAGAGCCTGCAGGATGGAAGGAGGCTAAAATAAGACAGAGGTGGGAGTGTTACATGGTGAGAAAAAGACAGCCAGACAGAGCTGTCTCATTGTCCAATCCTCACCTTTGAATCTCCTCTCCACTCTCACAATCATTTCTCCTTCAATATAGTGTTTATTTTCATTGCTGATCCATATTATGTGGTTAAATGAGAATATGGCAGGGTCCAAAAGTCTGAGGCCACTTTTTAACTTTACTGTAAAAACATATATTATCATTATTTTTATATATGGCTCAGAACTTCTGCAAGGAAAAGGCACTTTTTATTCAAAAACATCATCGAAAAGTGCTATGGGGAAATAAATATCAGCAGACCATACTCTGCTGTCAATAAACCGACAGAAACTGATGAGATTTTTGTTGAAGAAAACTTTTGTGAGTATCGCCTCATGGTTTATTTGCATATAATGATGCATATTGCCCATATTGAACTTACAGGGTTGTATTTAATTGTCTCACCAGTACCTGTCATAACACGCCTCCACCAATGTCAACCCTGTCTCCCAGAAGTGCAACAGAAAAATGTGTTTTGCAGGGAAATATAATGCTGGCTGAATTATTGTACAGTGAATAAATGTTGTAAATTAACATATTTTACAAGTTAGTAAAATGTTGAAACTGAAGGTGTGAGTTTAAATGTTAAGTGCTTATTTATTTTGTCTAACTTATTTAATTTGATCATATCAGCAATGTCACTGAACTTTAGTTAACAAGAAAACTCAGTAACATAAAACACTGAGAATAGACACAACCAAAACTAACAAAATTTTAAAAAGCACCACAAAGAGCAACAATAAACCCTCTTTGTTCTTCGTGAGTCTAATGATTCACAAAATAGCAGGCAGCAGGAACTTAAACGTTATACTGGGAGCAAAGTGCTACCATATTCGACACTTCTTAGTAATGAATAAGTGTTTTAATTCATAAACAACAGTAAAAAGGTTGTTTTTTCTTCATTTGATTTGTAGCACTGAACATTTTATTAGCTAATTAAAAAATAATATAATCCAATCAAGCTCAACAGCTGTTCTGTTACAGTATTGAGGCTATAAACAGCCCACCTGAGCGACCCATTAAGAACCACTGTATCATAAAACTAGTGTTGTCTTCAGAGGGAAACAGCTCAGATGGCAAGGTGTAAAGATATTACAGACTGTAGCTACAGGCTGCAAAAAAAAGTGCTGCTGTCAGAAGTGCTCACACACACACACACACAAACACACACACACACACACACACACACACACACACACACACACACACACCCACACACTCATTTCCACCTTTGGTGCAGTTTGCACTTGCTTTAATCATCAATTTAAATAGTTATTTACAGAGTGGAGTTTCATTAAAGCGTGGTTAATATTCTCATCCACACTGAGCCTTAAGGCTTTTTACTACAGTGTCCTCCATCTTTTCTAAGATGACAGTGTGTAGGTGGAGGCATGTTATAGATGTCCTACATGTTATGTCCATCTTAATCTAAAGTAGTCTCCCGGCAACTAAGAAACAAACTTTTTGTTCCTGTAATGGATCTAACTGATTTATGTCACAACCCGAGAGGCTAAAATTAAGTACGATATAGACAAAAAAAGAGATTAGCAATTAGTGAGAGGTGCTGGTTAAGATGGGACTTCACATATATACATAAATTTGGAGCAAAGATCAGATATGGATGTTTAATTTTAACTAGACCTTACCCTAAAGTGAGGGCGTTTTATACATTTTTTTCTCACAGCATCACAGCATTACACTACTCTTGCTTTGTTTGTGTAATGAGAGCTACAGGAATCAACATATTATTGTAATGCAGTAGAATAAAGAATGTTTTTCACTGAAAATGTTGAATTATTAGCAGAGAGAGATTTTAATTAGATATTAACCACATCAGCTCTGATGACTACAATGTTTGACGTCTCAGAAATGTCAGTTGTCAGAACTGTTATTGGTTTTTTTTTGGGGTTTTTTTAAGTGAATGCTGTCCTCTAGAGGCTCTACAATAAGTCATTGGAGCCTCCACACCAGTACAGACATACAGTACAGGAACAAGTGAAACATAAGGTAGTAATAAAGATTTCCGGTCAGATTTGTACCTTTTAACCCGACATGTACCCTCCATTCAACCAGCAAGCTCTTCTGTCCTTCATTAAATTTCTACTTAATTAAAAAGGTACAGATCTGTATGTTGGTCTAATTTCGGGTATTTTCAAAAACCTGTGTTGTCTAGTCCAGTGTTCCCCTTTGGTACGATGTGTTTGGGTAGATATGAACAATATCTATCAGCAAGTGAACTCAAGTGCCGACCAAAGCAACTCTATAGATGAAGTAGTCATGAGCTCCAACCTTGATCTGACCCAATGGCAAGGCATTCTTCATTTGACCGAAACAATTCCTTTAACTAGGTGCACTTTGTATATCGGAGTAGATGAAGACTAGCAGCTTGTAATAGATATCTGACCTAGACTAGCAATGAAGTAAGCTGACTTTTTGATATTTGGGCAGATACATCCTTACTTTACTTTCCCATTCCCAACTTAGACGCATCTAACAATGAGTTGATCTAACCAACCAATCTAACCAATGCTTGATTTATTTCTAAGTGAAAAGAAACCAATTCCATAGGAAAATCCAACAAGTTTACCAACTGATCCACTGATTCAGTCCAGAGCAAACAAATTGTAGGTTTAGAAATGGGTGACATTTCCATTCTCTCTCATTTGAGACCCTTTTGCAGAGGTTGTAAATGGTTGCAGTAGGCATTTGGGCGGTTGCAGTTCAGGAAGTAGAGCGGATCGTCCACTAACTGCAAGGTTGGCAGTTTGATCCCTTGCTCTTTCTGTACATGTATCAAAGAGTCCTTGAGCTAAAGTACACTGAAGCTTCTTGATGGTAACACCAATGCCTTGCTTGGCTGCTCTGCCGCCATCAGTGTGTGAATGGTTGAATGAGAGGTTCTGTCGGTTAAGATAGGAAATCGCTACATCTCTAAATTTGAGCTTTTATCTACTGGAAAAAATATCGTCCATGTTATGCCTGAAGATGTAAATGTTGACCATCATGTGGCGGTAAAAGATAATGAATCAATAATTGACTTCTCAAACTAAGAGCAAATGACTGGCACTCATATGTAGAGCAGTAGTAAGTATAGAGTGTGTTTCTTTACATGGTTTGTTAATGTTATATAAGTGTTAGGTTTTCATCAGGGTTCAAATCAATAGCTAATGCCCAAGTAATGAAATAATAATGATGAAATGATTGTAGGTGGGTCAGCAGCTCTTCAAGATTATATAAAGGAAGTTTCACTGAATAAACTAAAACATAGGACTTTACTGACTAGTCAACACTGTCCTGAATTATTAAAGTCTTCAAATTAACAAACCACCTACCAGAGACGTACCAGACAGCAAAGACAGATCTTCTATTTGCCAAAAGAAACTCAAACTTCACACCCTGCATTTATCTGTGTACTGTATTCCAGCTGAGTACAGTTTTGTGTAATTTTTTATAGCCTCGTAAATGTAAGTCAGCAAAGCAATAGAAGCAAGACATTGTCATTTCTCATGAGCAAAAGCCTTGACTAAGCCTTTCTCTTTCCTTACACACACAGAACACACACCCATGTCCCTGGCTGCGGTTATTAATCACTGGAATGTTCAAATTGCTGTTAAATTGTCCGTGGTGCAAAGTAAACCTTGAGGCAGAAATAGAGACAGGAACAACGCCGATTTAACCTCCACGCTCTTTATCTATTAGGAAGGGAATATATATATGTGTGTGTGTGTGTGTGTGTGTGTGTGTGAGTGGCTGCGTATGAATCTTTTATCATCTCTGAGAGTTGTACACAACAGTTGCCTCCTCGCAGAGCTCTGATTAATTATACAATATCTGACCTCTTAATGTTCAAACTGTTAAACTCTCTCCGGCTCTCTTTCTCTATCTTTTAATCTCTTGATCTCTCCCTCCTCCTCTCAATTGAACTCTGATCCCATGTTTTGGATTAATGGGAGACAATTTGTTCGCCTAAATGAAGAATGTAAAACAGTTATTCTTTTCCTCGTTGTTTCTTTTATATCGTAAATATGACGTAGAGCACAATGTGACACATTTAGTATGACAGGAGGGATGTAAATGACGTTTACATGACCTGAAAAGAGGGAACAACAGTGAGTGTTTCCCTCTTTTACTGCTTATTTTGCTAGGCCACCTCCAAGTTAAAATAGTAGGTGTATTCAATCTTTTGCGGAGTCAGGCTTGTGGAGGTACCAGTACCGGCAAATTTGCATTTTTTTAACATACATTTACATATATATATATACATTATTTTGTGATACAGGAGGTTTATCTTTCCTGATGAATTAATGGTTTTTGGTTGTATCTGATCTCCAAATCCCATATTCTCAAAGGAAAAATGTAAAAAGTCAATCATGTGTCATGCTTCAAGTCACTTTTTACCTTTTCAACCTTAATTAAATGTTTGTTTCGGCTAACACAACCATAAAAACCTTAATTGTGCTTTAGTTGACAGGAGCAGATATTGATATGAGACATCAAAAACCCAGAAACCTAATGCTTAATATATATAGTATACACATTGAATATACTGATGACAAATAAAGTTGTTGAAACTTCCTAGTTCAGTCAACAAATGACAACATATTTGTAGAAATTCTATACTGATATTTTCTTGATACTTATTGGCTGATGTTTTGGGGGGTTTAGGGGGCTTTACAGTCTGTGCAGCATATAACACCTTCTATGCTTAGACCATTGATTCGGAAAAGGAAAATCCCCAAAGAAGGAATCATTGATAGGAGAAAATGTGAAGAAATTGAAGGAAATATATCTACACGAAACAATATTTGGCTGATATGTAGGCCTGTTTTTTTCTTATGTGAATTAAAAAAAAAATAGAACATACTTTTTGCTAAAACATATAAGCAGTATATAAAGGTAACATTCAGGACACAGAGTTTAATATTGAGGTGTTTATAAAATGCTATTAATGATAGTTTATGATAATAATCAAGATCAAATTAGGAGACAATATCAAGGAAGATTCACCCATGATCACTGGATAAGAAAGTCTACTCTGTAATATTTATATGTGCATGCAAGAACCTTTAAAGACAGGCAATTTTCATTAAATGAGGTATTTTTAGCTGGTTCATCACTTCTGCAAAAGGCTAATTTAGAGCCACATCTTCAGCATTTTGATTAATGATGCACAAAGATTTCCATAAAAAGATCCCAATATATATTTTTCCTTGCTTTGCTCAAAAAGTGGCCACATGGTGCTTTTAAATGTGTTTTATGGACAGTTTGCTTAACATAATTCACTTAATTGCACATGTTCCATATCGGAGCATTCGATACCATGTTAATTGTTAAGCATGAAGCTGTAGTTTATTTATAAATAACACACTTGAGACTGGAATTAAAGTTGGAATAAGGATGTTAAATATTGTATGAAACCAATGGAAGGTCCCCGTTTGTGTAGTAACACAAAAATGTGTGTGTGCCGTCAGAGTGATCCCTTACGCTCGGTTAATGTTGCTCTCGTCCTTGAGCTACAAATGCAAATGACAGCTAGCTCCATTTCCCCCAACGCACAGCTAGAGAGTCATTTTAAAGCATCACTCTTCACCTCCTTTCACCTCCTCTGTTGTTCACTCTCTCTCTCTCTCTCTCTCTCTCTCTCTCTCTCTCTGTCTCTCTCTCTCTCTGTCTCTCTCACACACACACAGCGCTGATACTGTAGGAGTGTGTCCGGCATGTCGGCCAGTAATGACTAACAACTCACATGCATTAAAAATATCCACCTCTAAACCTCGTGCTGCAGACGGACGTCATTTTCACACAGGAAGGCCACAACCTTGACTTGACTTATTTACCTCTTTTCCCTGGCTTCTGCTGCTTCAGTGTCTCTTCTGTGTGTGTGTGTGTGTGTGTGTGTGTGTGTGTGTGTGTGTGTGTGTGTGTGTGTGTGTGTGTGTGTGTGTGTGTGTGTGTGTGTGTGTGTGTGTGTGTGTGTGTGTGTGTGTGTGTGTGTGTGTGTGTGTGTGTGTGTGTGTGTGTGTGTGTGTGTGTGTGTGTGTGTGTGTGTGTTTCAGTCTCACTCTCTTTAGGAGTAAGCTAACACTCCTCGCTTTTAGGGGCATTTAAAAAGTCAGCCGGGCGAGCGGTGAGATGGCCAATCTTTAGTCTGACACTGAACAAAACTCTGCACAAACCCTGATGGATGGTCTTGACCTCGCACTGCCAGGGATGACGGTAAAGCGTGTGTGTGCGTGAGCATGCGTGCGTGCGTGTGTGTGTGTGTGTGTGTGTGTGTGTGTGTGTGTACTCACATAAGCGACCTTTCACAGCAGCATGACAAGGCCATTGATCCTGGCCTGTAATTGGACAGCATCAGCGCAGACACATCCAGATCAGCTGTGTGTGTGTGTGTGTGTGTCTGTGTGTGTGTGTGTGTGTGTGTGTGTTTGTAAGATTTAGTGTATCTATGAGGATTTGTGCATATGTGTGTTCCTAAACCTTTCATAAGAGAAGGTTCACTGATCTTTGCACCACTTTACAGAAACATCCTGCTTCATATTCACACGCTTTGATGCTTTGACAATAGATAATCGACATGGCACATCTGATGCTTTCAGGAGTACTTGAAAGCTTCCCTGCTATAAAAATGTCCATCTTTCTCAAAAAGTGAACACAGACGTCTCCTGAATAACATTACTATAGAGTAAGAGTCCTTTTTTTCTCTCTTTTTCCCCTAGAAAGCCTGCAACATAAAACACAGGTGTAGAGCTCCAATCCAGTCATTTTGGAGCGTGATCCATGCTGGCTTTATCAATTTTTTGTTTAGAATCTGTCTCTCAAATGTACACCAACTATATCAAAATGCACTAATAACTTGCTGGAGTATCCTATTTAAGTTCTTGGCTTAATCTTTAGGATGATGATTCAAGTGAGATCTCACATTGTCTGCACAGAAAATGAGCAGGATTCTACCTCCACAAAGTTAGATACCCACAGTAATTGTTCCTGTTTTATGGTAGAAAGGTGTTCAGCATATGTGCAAATTCATCTTAAACAGCAAGCTGAACTGACTGTTGAACTGAATCAGCAGTGTTTAGCACTGGAGTTCCTCTCTCTGGTGACTCAGAGTATCATCATTAGCTCAACAGTATTTTACTCTCTCACTAAAAGCTTATTAAAAGATCATGGATGGTGTAGGAATAATCATGTTGTAACAAATAATTGGCTGCTGAGCTATTAACCCTTACATAGTGTTCATATTCTACACCCTCACAGTATTTTATGGGTTAATTTTCACCCGGTCTAACAATTCCCTCATAAAAAGTGTCTATACCAAATTTTAAACCACAGATCTTTTTAGAAAGCATCAATAGTCGATCTGACTGATCAATAAATATGTGCTTAAACCTTGATTCATGTTTCAGAGAGCAGAGAGAGTGTATTTTTAGGTGATTCTTGGAGAAAAACCAGCTACTATCACACAATATCATGTCCTATTTTACCTAAGACATGAAAATATAACATAGCAATAATGATTGAAATGTTATTTTATGTAAAGTGAAAATGAGCAGAACTTAATGGAACTATGAGGTTTATTGTATAACCATTAGAGCCATCAGTCTTCACTGCTACATCATAAAAAGAAATCCTCATAACTACTATCTTATTAAAACTATTAACTATTCATTTAACTAAAATAGATGTGGGTCACATTAGACCCAGAACAGCCTCAGTGGACAAAAATGTGTAGCACCTATACAAAAGTATAGTATTGTAAAATACTTTTCATTTTTGTGCATTTTTGGCCACTTAAGGAAAAGTCATAACATTTCAGGTTAAAATACATTTGGGGTGTTTTTCCAGCTGTCAAATGTCAAAATGGGTCAATTTTGACCCAAACAGTATGTAGGGGTTAACCTTTCAAACAGTGCTTGTATAGGTTAGTTTTGAACTGAACTGAATGCAACAGGTGTAACAGGGAACAGATTGAATATACTTACTGAACTGAAGACAGTCAGAATGACAGCACAACATTATGAAAAGCACTTACTTATGTACTGAGGTACATTTGAATGGTGATGTAATAGAAAGGCAGATAGATGGATACTCCATCCTGAGGTAAATTCACATGTCATGGCAGCAACATAAGACCAAAAGGTACCAAACAAAATGTAATACATTAATGTTAAGAGAAAATTAAAGACAATGAAACAAAAATGGAAGTAGCTTTAAATAAAAATGATGATGCTGTTGGTGGAAAACTGTTGATTCTGGTCAGATGAGTGGATGTGCCTTCTAGTAAAACATTAAAGAACAGTATATACAAAAAAAACCCAAAAGATAAATAGATCAGTTATTACCTTTAGATGATTGTAAATGATTGGCACAGTGCATCCTTGAACTGAACAAAACAATTGGAATCAGTAAAGTGATTTGTAATTTGTATTATGGGACCAACACAACATGTACAAGCACAGTCTTCTACTGGTAACTAAGCGTCTCTAAGATAATGCTATATTTGTCCACTGTATATACAGACACAAGGCAAAACCCACCTTCAGGCTGTTTGTGCTGTATGAGTGCGCGCATGTAAATGTGAACCCAACAGTCACCCATAAACACACTCCCCGCTGACACTTTCAACTTTCCATTTTATGCCTTCCGTATTTCCCAGTAGCATTTCTCACAATCTCAAGCTGCATGCTGCTAAACCTTGGTATCTGTGAAACTACAGGGTCAGACTGTGTACTTACAGCTCATATCAACACAGGAACGGCAAAGAAATCCTTTAAAAAAAAAAAACCAACATTCACAGAATTTTAAAGTTATCCCATCTGATTCCCATTAGGTGGTTTCATAACTTAAGCCTGGGACACACTAGAGGATAACTGAGACGATGTAAACATATCTGAGGCACAGTTGGTACCAGTGCTCATCCAACTGGAAGTGAAAAGCTTTTAGATTCAATCAGAGCCAAAGCGGTGCAGTAACAAACTGATCTGAGATGCCTCGATCGTGTCAGACTCATTTGATATTTACGAGCCGGTGTCTGCGCTGGTGTGGACCGCTGTGTGTGTGATGAATCACTGAGTCTACATTATAAGCCAAAAAAAAAGGTGTTTTGGTGCACACAGGGTTGCCTTGTGTTGCACATTACTTGTTTGTTTTCCAACATTAAAAAATAATTTAGTAGGCATGCCGTGTGTGCAAAATCTCTCTGCACTAGCCTGTTATCCAGTAGGGACGGCTGATTTTCAGAGTGTGTGTTCATTTCAAAGATTAGCTGACTAATGAGACAACCAAAAAGCTTTGTGCGTACCGTGTAGTAAACAGTATACTTAGGTATATTTTCTGCAGTATACTAGTAAGTCGATATTTGTTGTGCAAGTGGTATAGTGTTGTCATTGTTATACTATATGTTTCATTTTTGCACAGTAAAAGAAAGAAGTTTTTTGGTGCACACAAGCTTTTTGGTTTTGTTGTGTTCCACGTTAGGTACTTTTTTTTTTTTCAGAGTTATCTAATCTGAATAAAATGAAAGTGGTTTCCAAGAAAGTTAAATCTCATGGTTCACTGTTTAATTTGTCAATTTGAAAGCTAGGCAAGTGATGATTGGTTAGCAGGCCACAATGCGCTGTGGGTAGGTTGTATCAATGGGTATGTGGGGAAAACTTATCATCTTACAGAAAATGGACAGCACCAGCGGCAACCAAAAGCCCAACAAAAGAAATGTCCTGCGTATAAGTGGCCTTTTCGAAAAGTCTAAAACTGAAGAAGATGGTTTGGAACTGGAAATTCATGATGGGGGGGTTGGGCGGGGGTGCATGAGCTTCAGTGCCCAGGGTCCCACTGGGGGTACTAATCCAGTCTTGCTGCTAACGTTACATTAAACCCTGACGTACAAACATCTTGGCACCAGCTTTCACATGGTGGATGTGTCAGTCCTGAGCAGGTATTAAAGTCAACCTGTAATTCCACATAATAGCATAGTTAGCAATTGGAAGTAGTGCTACTGCTGTCATAGGCTAGTGAACCAGGCACGCTTACGTTACAGCCACTTACAGTGGATGGATTACACCAAACAATATCACAATAGTAGGCCTATTTAGTTTCCTACAGTAAAACACTGCTCGTAAAAGTTCCCTAAAAGGCAGCAATAGTTTTAAAATTGAACTGAACACCTCAGTGTTGTAAAAACATGCTTATCCTGATGCTCTCTCTAAGAATCTAAAGCCTAGCCTGCAGCTCTGTGCAGCTTTCAGCCCATTGTTTTGGCCCTCCACACCATCTGGTGGAGCCTCAGTGGCTCCCACCAGTCCCCCAGTAGGAAACTGTGGGCAGGAGCTACAAGCACACAAACTGCACAGGCTGACTGTAAACACTATCTGCTCAGAGCCAAATGGCAAAGAGCCGAAGTAAACAAGTGTCTTGTGAAGAGACGTAAACTTAAGAGAGCCAAGGATTTTTCGGAGGTGTTGTTGGACCAAACCCGAGCGAAATGACGAGCGAATACTGGACTCAATATGTATAATCTGTCATTTTAACACTAGAGGGCCGGGTCTCATATTAACAGTCATCATTGGTTTTATTTCATCATTAGAATGTCCAAACAACAACAACAACAACATTTTCTACAGGACCAAAAGATCCAAAAAATGAAATCTCCCTTCCATTTTCTCTCTTTCTGTAAAATAACCACACCAGTTGCACATTTCACACTTACTTCTTTCTCCCTGATACAATTATAATTCCCTCCTCCTATAAACTCTAACCCTACAGACCAACTCCCTAAACTCACCATTAGATGTTGTTTTCGCAGAAAGGCAAGCCTCATGTGACCCCATCCTAAAAATGTCAGCGCTATCTCGCCCACTGTGCCTGAAAAGAGCTGATAGCAAAACCAGCTTCTTACTGTTCAAAATATACATCGCCATTTGCTGTGTCCGTGCATTATCTTTACTATCCATCATTTTATTTGACTGCCCAAATTCTGGATGTATCCACTATGCCAACAAATATTGGTGACAATCTGACAGTGTAATACGCTGCTTTTTATGGATGTGAAAATGAGTCGATGATTACCCAAAATGATGATGATTAAGTGTCTAAAATCTCAGTTTAGTGCTGACTGTTGACAAGTCTGTCACTTGTTTCCTGTTGATGCCAGTGTGTAGATTTTAATGACATCTAGTGGAAAGAACTTGACAGAAATGGAATATAATATTCATAAGCATGTTTTAATTAGTGCATTTTTTACTTATTTATTTAATTATGTATTTAATTTACCTATTACCTAGATACATAATATAATTGTGTTTTTGTTTCCGTACAATGGGTCCTTTATATCTACATAGTGAGCGGGTCCTCTTCCATGGAGCCTGCCATCTTGCACTGCCATGATTCTACAGGAGCCCAGAGCGGACAAATAAAACAATGACTCTAGAAAAAGCCATTTGCATTTTTTCGCACATTTTTAGTCCACTATAGGCTCTCCAATACGCTTCTAAAGGTGTGTATTCATTTGTTTGCAATCTGCACCCTCACCACTAGATGGCACTAAATCCTACACACTGGTCCTTTAAATTAGTTGTACTTAAATTCAATTTTACATATAACCAGTGTGGCCTTTAAAACTTTTCTTAAAAATATATAGTTTTTTCTCATTTGCTTTATTCAGATAAATATTCACTGTAATAGAGTTAGCAGAAGGTTAGCAACGGAGAGGGTTACTGGAGAAAACAGTCCAGAAAGATGACCAATCTAAGTTGTGGCTTTAGTCTCGATATGTAGTAGCATTTTTGAAAAGGTACACATCAGATGTCATATTACCTGAACTATAAAGGCAGAACAAATACAGTAAAGCTGCTCCCACAGAATACTGAAACGCATGTAACTTAATGGTTGTTTGACAGCAACGTAATATTAATAATAAGTACCATGCATTGCAAATACATGTGAAGTATTCATAGGGGTACAAGTGTGTGAAAGTGCAGATGTGACAGAAGTGGAGATGAACAACCCTCTGAGCTGTCAGAGCCCATCTGTGACAGACACACACACACACACACACACACACACACACAGCACAGTTAGAAGGAGTAGTGGGAGGTAATAAGAATGGAGATTAGACTTTCGATTACACTGCTTTCTTATTCTCCAGCCCTCCAACAGCTTTGACACAGAGCATCTGAGTAATTCGTCACTTCGCCTTCAGCGTTTACAAACAGAAACGACTTTGAACGCTCACTTCTGAGAGTGTGTCTGAGTTTCCAATCGGCAGCCGTAGCACTCAAAGGGGAATGTGTCGTCGCGTGTGCTTAGGAGGGAAAATTACATTAGTGTGTGTGTGGCTCATGCATATGCATATGGAACAAATGCATGGCGACATGAAATAAACAAAACAACAAGGAAGCTGTCAGCAGATAGCAGACAGGGTCACAGGAGACGGTGGCGATGGTGCATGCATGTGTGCACGCATGTACACACAAAGCAGGTCAGGACTAACAACAAGAAGTTAGTAGAATGACAAACTGCTGTCATCACATCACACACGTGCGAACGTGGGAGAAAGACAGAAAGATTCACAGCTTTGCTTTCCAAACAAATGCCAGAAATTTACAGCGAGTGGTGCCACAAGTTTTCACCGACATGTTTTCACTTAGAGATCTGTGAAGAAAGTGTGGCGAAGGAGGAGAAACTTGTTTAATGTTAAGTTCACTGCAGAAAAAAAGAAATGTTATCGTGATGTTTCCTGGAAAGAGCTACAGTGTGTAATGTGGCACTAAGTAATGGGAAAATACAGATGTTCTGTTTAATCATAATTCTTTTGTTACTGGAAACTTTAATTTCAATATGCGTGTATATTTTTTTGACTGTACACAGACCGCATATTTTGTGTGTGTCTTTTAGTCAGTGCACCTGTTGTACATTACAACTCTATATTTAATTAATTGGTAAAATTCTAGCAATCAATTCAACAATGCATCCACTTTCCCTATTATTAATACTAGAGGAAATAAGGGCCCATAAAATGAAGCATTAAAGTTCTGCATTTGTTTCAATGTTTTAAATACATATGTTTTAAATACAATGCTAATGTATTTGTACCTGTCAACAGTAGTTATGAAAATGTAGACTAAACTTCTGAGAACAAGTAGAGAATATGATGTATAGATAAACAGCTGGTTCTGATCAAGGCCATTTTTGGAGCCTGAGATGATTCCAAACTGTAAAAAGTAACTCAGTAAAAAAAACTAAATCAATCAATCTCAAAATATTTGTCCTTGTTTTTGAAAGTGCAGATATTACAACTGCTCAAAAACCATATGAGATGATATGAATTATCACCAAACTGTAAGACTTATAATACTTAAATGTAAGACTTTAATAAATAATAAATATATAAAGGTCATTTCACAGGTGCACTTGAAGTTTGCTGATGCTGGGGGCTTTATCATTGTATCTTTAAAGGTTGGAAGACAAGAATATAAAATAAAGGACATTTTAAAAAACGATATTCCATCACCTAAAGTACAGTATATTGAATGAGTGTAAGTATAAAAATATATTACACAAAAACAAAACAGCAACAAACTGAACACAAGGAATCACAAATACTATAAGCTGCATATAAAAGAGTCCCTACAGCTGCAAATGTCATAAAGATTATCAAACTATTGTCACAATCCTGTTATTTTGAATATATATATATGTTACGTTTGTGAAGCTTCAGAGTTTAAGATATTCAAGTAAACATATTGTTATAAGAAAAACTATAATTAAATGACACAGTGTCATACTGATGCTTATTAGTCTCATATATTTGTTTTATTCATCATTCGTGCCTCACTGAGCTTTAAATGTCTTGTATATTCTTTTACTTTCTGCTGTTGTAGAATATAAGAATGAGTTTTGAGACTCGCCTTTCTTCTTTCATCCTTTCTTCTTTTCTTTGAATAGTATGAAGGCAGAAAGAGAAAAGGGGGGAGGAAAAGAAAAGTTGCGCTGTGGAACTTGAGTTTGAGAATTAGCCACCGACACAAAATATCCAGAGGAAATGTTGACAGGGTGTCAAACAGCAGCAGCGTGCGTGTGTGTGTGTGTGTGTGCGTGATGTGTTGGGAGTGTGCCTCAGTCAGCAGGAACAACATATGTCTCCATTAAAAATAACAAAAGTCAATTACTATAACAGGTTAGATCTGCCAACACAGCAACACAAGTGAGAACAGGAATGTTTTACTTTAATATGTCAGTGTGTAGGACGGATTGAGCAAAGCAGGCATGGATCACAGAGCAGATACTGGATGTTCTGATGTAGAGAAAATACACCAATGTTGGCTGGATTTCTTAAAACTCTCATCTTTACATTGATTAATACTTTTTTCTGTCCATAATATCTCATGTTGTCCTTTTTTTTTGCTGAACTAGCAGTTTGGTGCAATGTGTGTAGTGTGCAAAATACTGTAGAACATTTACACACTGAGGATTGAGGGAGCAGTTTGGGGTTTAGTATCTTGCTTGGGGTCTCTTCCACATGTAGACACGAAGGATTGAAGATAAAACTCCCAATTCTACAATAATTCAACAGCCCCAGCAGCTCCCATCATGCATTTCTGTGTTTGTATTTGCATATTTTTACTTAAACTGTTTCTGTTTTTGTTACCTGCCTTGGGACTGTGGATGTAAATTAGCATTTTTGCTAACTCCAGCATGTTTACATCTTGTAATTAAACCGATGTTCATTATTGTGCTCTGTCGATATCAAATAGATAAATAAATAAGCTACATAACCAGATTCAATGGTTTAAAAAGCTAAAATGGAGACGATGGATGATATTTATATTATGTATGAGCAACAGTGTGGATGAAGCAGGATCAGTTTAGGTGGGTCATATTCAGATGTAAGTGGTAGTAAGTGGAGTAGTAGTGATTTTAGTTTTGGAAAGTTTTAAGATAAGCCAAATGGTGGGTTTCTACCTCACCAGCACTTTGTTTTATTTTTTCTATTTACTATTTTTCTCTGACTTTTATTTTACAAATGTGCAAATAAAGCAATAAAGCACAGACAGATGTTGTCCTGCTCACAGGCACCAGATTAGAAAATGCTCTTGTGTGTCATTCTGGAATCAAACTGTCAAAAGGACACAGCTTAGTGAAAACTTTGTGTGTTGCCGTAGTAACAAAGTGTTTATTTTCAACCTTTAATTTGTATGCCCCTGCTCTGATTTCATGAAAAATTAAATGAATAAAAAGAGAAATAAAACAAATAAAATAGAAAATTGGTCACACCATAAAAGAGAGAGGAATTAAACCATTTCACAAGCAAAATGAATAGGTGAAAAATCCATTCATAATGATAAATAGAGCTATGTACTCTACTGTAGTACTAATTCTACTTGTTCAACACAACATTATGTTTAAAGGAGTCACATAAAAAAAAAAAAACTAGAAATGGTCTGCTGTCAGGAGTCAAAGGGTCTGTTCCATTTTCACCTTTGTGTGTGTGTGTGTGTGTGTGTGTGTGTGTGTGTGTGTGTGTGTGTGTGTGTGTGTGTGTGTGTGTGTGTGTGTGTGTGTGTGTGTGTGTGTGTGTGTGTGTGTGTGTGTGTGTGTGTGTGTGTGTGTGTGTGTGTGTGTGTGTGTCTGCAGGCTGATCTCGCCTCAGGCACATCAAACTCCCAGCATGTAAGGATGGACTAACAGGCATCAAGCAGACACACACAAACAAACACGCACACACACACACACACACACACACACACACACACACACACACACACACACACACACACACATTATCATCACACTGCCCTATTTTGGTCTGATCCCAACCTTGAAACGACCCGCTCTCAACCCCCTGTCACGCTACAAGACTGGCAGCAGACCTCACACTGTGACGGAGAGAGAGCGAGACATAACTGAAGAAAAGAAACAAACGAGAGGGAAAGTTAATGAAAAAAGGAATGAAAGAGTGGTTTGGTAGAGGGAAGACATGAGGAGAAATATGAGGAAATAAGGGAAGAGGTGGAAAGGCAAGAGAGGAGAGGAAATAAGGTGACAGGAGATGAAGAAGAGGAGGAACAAGGAGAGAAGAAGAAGGGAAAATCAAAGGGTGAGAAACAAGCAGTAATGAAAGGAAAGGAAGGGAGGAAAGAAAAGGAGTTGGAAAGTGAGGAAGAGTGAGGAGAGGAGAAATGACAGGGCAGAGGGAGAAAATAAGAAGAAGAGGTGGACAGGGACACTGGAGAGGAGAAGAGATGGATGGGAAATTAAAAGGAGGAGGAGGGGAAGAAAGGAGGAATGACAAAAGAGGAGAGTGAAAGAAAGTGGGGAAAGACAGAGACAGGGGAGACAGGTGTAGAGCAAACAAGGAGAGGAAATGAAGAAGAATTGAAAGGAAGAAGGGAGATGGTAGAGAGGAGAAGGAGAGTTGAGGAGAAACAAGAAGAAAAGATGAAATGAGAGAAAATTAAAAGAAAAGGAGGCAGAGGAAGGAAAAAAAGAGGGAATAAAGAGATGAAACATAGAGGGAAAAGGGAAAAAAATCATTTTAAAAAAAGCTGAAATTGGAAGTATGCTTTTTAGTTTTTACGAGCAAGGGAAAACGGAATAAAAACAGAAAACAATAGACAAAGAAAGAGGAGAGGAAACAGAGGGATGAGGGAGAGGAGAAAAGAGAAGATGAGGGAAACAGGGATAAGGAGAGGAATTAAGGGTAGGGGAGTGAGGGAGAATGAGGAGATAAGAGGAAAGGAGAGAAATGGAAAGAAAAGGAAAAGGAGAAGAGAAGATGAGACAAAGAGGAAATTAGGAAAAGGGGGAAAAAAGAGGAAATGAAAATTTGAGAGGAAGCAATAGAAACAAATGAAACAAAAGAGAAAAGGGGAAGGAAAAAGCTTAAGAGAGAAGGAAAGTAGGAAAGGAAACAAGTAAAACCAAGAAAAAATATAAACAGACAAAAAAGAGCAAAGGAGGAAAAAATAAACAGAGGAGAGGAGGAAGAATATAAAGCAAACAAGAACAGAATATTCCCAAAAAGACAGAGAAACAAGGGAAAGATGAGTGAGAGATGAAAGAGAGAAGGGGAAAGGGGGAACGAAAGGGAAATAAAGGAAAGGAGAAAAGGGGGAAGAAGAGGAAGGATGGAAGGATCAGACTGCAGAGTTGATGAGTGTGTAAAGTTGATAAGACGCAGGTATCAGCTTCATCTGAGCGGAGAGAGAAACAGATAAGATCATCTATTCTCATCACATTTACACACACACACACACACACACACACACACACACACACTCACACTACCATGTGTCAATCATACAGTGCTTTTCTTTATTTTAGCCAATCAATATCAGTCAGATGAATAGAAATAGTATATCTTATCTTATTTGTTGTTCCATTTTTACCCTATATATTCTTATTTATAGCATCAACACAGAAGTCACAAACTTAATGTCCTTACTTGTACAATGACAATAAAGATGTTCTTATTCTATTACTATTATATTATTATACAATAAAGACTGTTACCAAATACCAATATGTGCCTAAGTGGCGTTTACATTATTTGCGGCATAAATATAAGTTAAAATGATTTTTCTCTCCTCCCTAAAGAGAAGCATTTAAACTGATGAGTGAGTGGTGTTCTCCTCTCCACCTCCTGTAGGATGAGGAGGCTGCCGGCTGTGTTTCCCTCCGTCTCTACACCATGACACTGCAGAAGTCTATAGGCCAAGAATAGCCGGAGGGTTTCAAGTGCAATATTACATTTTCATAATGAGAGCCAATGAGCTGTAAATCCCTGCTGACAGAGTTATGGAGCGAGAAGAGCTTATGGCGGCAATACTGAAACTATTAAACAGTCGCCTCCCTCCAACACAAGGTGTATATATATGTGTGTGTGTGTGTGTGTGTGTGTGTGTGTGGGTGTGTGTTGGTAAAATACTATATATTTAGATATATATGTGTGGGTGTGTGTGTGTGTGTGTGTGTGTGTGTGTGTGTGTGTGTGTGTGTGTGTGTGTGTGTGTGTGTGTGTGTGTGTGTGTGTGTGTGTGTGTGTGTTTACCAGTATTAACAAGAAACAGCTGCATGGGGCAACCCCCATCGTGACGCTTAGATTCCCCTGGTTTACAAGCAATGTTTTTCTTAATTAAGCAGGCTGTGTGTGTGTGTGTGTGTGTGTGTGTGTGTGTGTGCGTGTTTGTGTGTGTGTGCGCGTGTGTGTGTGTGTGTGAGTGTGTGTGTGTGTGTGTGTGTGTGTGTGTGTGTGAGTGAGAGAGAGAGATTGGGTGCCACCGGAGCTTTTCCTCTTTATAGACAAAGCAGCACATTTTAAGTTTTATAGGATTTATAGGATTATAAATCTTTAATAGTATTTTTTATTGTTTGATAGTTTATTCAGAGTGCTTTATGTATAAATAGTTTATTGTCCGTATCTACTGATTGTGGCGACTATAAAGCTATACAAATATATATAAATCTAGTCTTACATTGTAAAAAATATTTATCTTTATCTAACTTTTTATAATTATCTGGGTACAAAATACAACCACTCAAATATGACATTTATTCAAACAAAACTATTACAATGAAAACAGGCAAGACGGAAAATATCCAAACAAATATATAAAGTGAGGTGATGTCAAATCATCAGTCATTATTCTCCTCTGTTTTCATGTATTCTTAAGTTCCTTCTTTTATCATTTCTTTCTATTCATGAATGCATGGGCATGATTTCTAAAACCATCATTTAGTCAAAAGTGTCTGAGATTTGTAAATGTTGTGTAACTGTATCTCAGTCCGTGTATGCGTAATCAGATTTGTAAATGTAACGTTAAAGAATATAACAATGGAAAAAAGTGGAAAAGTAGAATATAAAAGTGTATAGAGATTTGTAAATGTGTAGAGAAATCTGTAAATGTGTACATAGATGTTTAAATGTATACATAGATCTGTAGATGCATACGTTTTGGATAATGGGGGCTCAGATATGCTTCTCAATTGGTTGATTTTTGCTCCACTTCTGCCCTTACAGAGATCAGCAGACGTGTGTGATGATTTGTCTGTAATTCAAGGTTTTCTTTGTCCTGAGTTGAGTCTCACAGGCTCACAGGCTCACGCTCCTTACTAAAGAACTTCCAAAGCAGGATGTTATGCAGCCTCAAAACTCCCTGCAATGCTTCCCACTGCTTTAACAACAAGCAGAAACAGACACACCTATGTCTCCATGAATTTCCATCTAAGTCCTTCCATCCTTCTTTATAATTGACTGGTCACTCTTCAGTACTGCTAATACTGCAACTGGATGACCTGTAATGTTTCACTGCACTTGCTAATTTATACTTGCTAATCTAAACACAGATTTGGGGATTATTTTATATTTTTACCAATTTAATTATGCACAAACAGACTGAGATGCAGTACAGTTACACAACTCTCAATAAAAAATGTGCAAATAATTTTGCTACAATAATATCACCATAGAACTGACACAATGTTCAGTAAACATGTATGATTCTTTACATCCAAAACTAATCATTTATTAGGGATTTAAATCCTTTTATTATTACAAAAAGTCATAAATAAATAACAGGCATTTGATTGAAATATGTCCAGATATGTCAAATCTTTTCCTAAACTACTGGAACGCCTTGTGTAATTCTGCCTTGTTTCCTTGAATTCCTTGAAACGGATAAAATACAACAGGGACAAAGTGGAATTATTTGATTGCACAAAAGTATTGCTGAAAGACTGAATAATGGTAATGTGATTTTTTTTATTGATCCTTGTCAGGAATTGTAATGTTGTCCCCTACAGGGATGTCTGAGCCTCTGTAGCTGGCAGGTGTTTAGTGTCTGGCTCAAGGACACTTCAGTGCATCACAGTTGGAGGATTCTTTTTACTGGAGGCGATGTTTTCAGAGCCTCACTTTTAGAAAAAGTCGAATAAATGTAGCTGCTAAAAACAAATTAATTGCAAAGAGACTCTCAGCTCTCACTGGTTTCACCTGCAGGAATCTGTGTGTGTGTGTGTGCGTGCGTGCGTGCGTGCGTGCGTGCGTGCGTGCGTGCGTGCGTGCGTGCGTGCGTGCGTGCGTGCGTGTGCGTGCGTGCGTGTGTGTGTGTGTGTGTGTGTGTACACCTCAGGCTAATGAGAAATTACAGATGATTTACAAAATGATTAATGTTGCAATCTCACCTCAAAATCCAAGGATCTGATGTGTGTTTGTCTAATACCTGTCACACACCCAAACACACACTTTTGATGACATTGCATTGACTTCAACACAGAGAGTGAAACTAAAATAAGGAACTCAATGATTTTGTCCAGAAACGGGTATGTTGTCCCCAATGAATTCAAGATTCATTCCAAGCAACGTAATCAGTTCACCTTAACAAGACCTTGTCCATGTTGCTTCACTCCACTTTATTACATCGCATGAAACACTATGTTGCTTTTATCCTCCGCTTTGATCAACTCTCCGGTGATCAAAGGATATTGAGGCTGGTTTCTATTTCCTGCACCAGTGTTGGAAAGATCCATAGCAAATTTTTGATCCTGTTAAAAGCTGGTTCAAAGTTAAAAAAATATCAATAAGCTTTTCAGTAATCAATACTGATGTTAAATACATTTTGACAATACATAAAAATGATATATACTGATACTAAAACTAATACTGCTGGTACAAATGCTTAAATGTAAAACTCTTTACTCTAAGGAAGCTTCACATTATTTTTGGAATTTCCAAGACACAAAAACTGGTATTTGTGGCACAAGTATTTAATTGATAAGGTATTTTCCTGTCACGTGCTGGCTGGGGACGCATCTTGACGCATTAGTGTCCACACTACAAAAGATTTGTGGTCAAATGCATCCCAGACCACTTTGACAAGTGGTTTGAGTTATCCAGCATCACAACTGGATAACTTGGCATAACTATCATAGCTTGATGATGTAGCAGACCAACATTCTTCGATATGAAGAAGAGGTTGGCTTCAATTTCACCAAAAGCAGGCACTGCACTCAAAACGATACTTCTTGTGATGTCATCAAAGATTGAATGGACTGTAATTGCAATATACTGTATTTTGTTCACAGTACTATACAGTAACTATAGTCATGTAATCTTCAGTTAAAGTAATTATGTCCGATCTTATGAGTATATGAGTGCTGAGAATTGGTTTCCCCATTGCATTTATGTTCATAGTCGATATTTACTGCATGCTATGAAAATGCCAAAGATTCTAGATACATCAGTGTGCAGTTGACAGTATTTTGTGTATGTTTTTTTGGGGTTTTTTTGTTTTTTGTGTAGGAGGGCCCTAGTTTCAGAAATTGTGTTTTAGCAATATTTTATTTAAACTCTAATACTAAGTGTTTTTCCACAATATCTAAAAAATAATTGACAGCAAAGGCATTTAAGCAAGGGAACAATAATGAAAGAACAAGAGAGATGTACAGAAAAATCAGACCACTTTATAAAGAGCTCCTTTTTAAGTACAGACTCCCCTACATTGCAAAAAAAGTACCAGTCCAGAAAGTTTTTCCTCCAGTCAGAAATGAAAGCATGTTTCATTTTATGATGAGAGTGAATGACTGAGCAGAGGAGAGGTCTCTGAGCTGAGCAAGGGTGTTGCAATACAAAAACCATTCGATCAGCAAAAACTAAAATTGTCCTATATGGGTGTTTGGGAGTACAAAACACAAAAAAGATAGATACATCTACTGTAATGCATGGCTGGGATTGTTTGAGAAAACCCCACAATAAAGAAAATGGCCATCTTTCTGCTTCCTTGACTATTTCTGTCATCTCAAGAGAGACAAATACGCACCTTGACACACAGCAAATGAAAAGTCATACAGGAACAACACTTCCTTGTTTCTCTCTGATAAACTTCTTACTCCTTCTTGTGGGGACTACAGAGCAGTGTGTGAAATGTGATGGATTCACACCGCAATCCATCTTGCCACACAGTGTTTCCACTATTTTACCGCCTCTCTAATTCCGTCCTCTCTGTCTCTCTTGGTGAGGATGGATGGCAAACATCCTGAAGTGACCCGCGCACCTTTACTTCGACTCAACTGATTGTCAAGTCTTGGCTAGCAAATGGATAGAGAGAAAGAGAGGGAGAAAGAAAGAAAGTACAAATGACAACATAGAAATTGGAGTAGGGTGGGCAGAAAGAGGGAAATGAGATGGCTGAGGAGGAGGAGGAGGAGGGGAAAAAAGTGATGGAGTACAATTGTGTTGCTGGCTCGTTTTCTGGCTACACAGGGAAAGCAAGGGATGCAGGATTGAGTGAGAAGGCCGGTAACACTTCATACAGATGCATACAAATGGCATCCTGCTGCAGACAGACTGCAGAGCATCACACATTTTTCCAGACAAAGAGATAGTTCCTCCACTGTGTGTTGTTACAAATGTCAAATGGCTGTGGTGAGAAGTGAGCACTTATCATTTCTTAGGGGAGGAGGTGATTCAAAATGTAAGAGTTATTTTTTGCATAATGGAGAACAGGGATCAAGCAAAGTTCAAGAAAAGTGTGTCTGACTTGTTCACTGTAAACATTTTACAACTTGGCGGAAACAATAAAAACTCATGTTACAACAAAATATGTCAGGTGGTTTTATGTTCTCTCAAGAATTTGACCTAAAATTAAGCAGGGTTAGGGTTAGGGTTAGGGTTAGGGTTAGGTTATTTGAAAGAAACAGAACAGTTAAACTGATTTGAAATAAGAAGAAAATATAACTGAAGATCATCTCTTGGAGTTCTCATGGCTGGATCTACCATGGGCAAGTGCCCAGGGGCCTCAAGCTGAAAGGGACCCTCAAAGATGAGGGAAAACAAATGTGTGATTTATTAGTTTTTTTGTCAGGCTCCACAGAAATACGACTCAAGGCTTGACCCATTCTCTTCATCTTGATAATTATCGTCGCTGTCGGAAACCTAGTACGTCCAAAACTAAATGTGGAGTTAAAAAGTTTCCACCCGATAGCAAGCAGCGTTATCCAATTAGAATAAAATTAAAGTTGTTTCCAAACAAGATGCAACAAAATTAAGTCTCATGATTGACTGTTTTATTTGTCAGTTTGATGGCTGAGCAAGTGATGATTGGTTAGCAGGCTACAATGCACTGTGGGTAGGTTGTATCAACTGAAATATGTTTATCCAGTGTAAAAAGGACAGCATTGGTGGTAACCAAAAGGTTGGAACATAGATTATTTATGTAGTTCTCCTACATGAAAAGACCATTTAAAAAAGTGAAAGTAAAAAAAATCAGTTAAATAGTTCAGAATGTGAACTTGGTATATTTAAAATTCAACCTGATTTTTAAAATATTATTTTCACCTGGATTTTTGCCCTATTCATTTTTTAATCCAATTTTCACCTTGTTTTAATCCAAATGAATTCACAGATTTTATATGTATTTATTTGTTTGAAAAATGAAAGCATAAAATTATAAGCCACAAGCATCTGGTTCTTACTCTTCTCACTAAGCTGTTTGATTAACTATATCTAAAATTCTTTGCACTGACTACATTATATAATTTTGTGAAAAGTTAACTTTGTTCCTATAAGTGATGTAAGCAAGCGTACAAGAGATGTAAGTATCTTGGGTTTTAGTTCCATTTATTCAGTGATATTTTCAGAGCAGGGACAAAACATTAATTCAATCAGTCTGACAACTGTTCAAGATTACATTGTTCCAAGCTTGTGATGTTCACAATGACTGCTTGGCCTTTGATACATTAACTGCTTTTTCCCGCTCAGACTGACAGAGGGTCAGCTAAAATAAATGCCAAGGTCTCGTTGCACTAAATGCCAATCTATGTTTGGCTTTCACACACCCAGAAGGACCATTAACCTCTATTCATCTGCTGATTGGACGCAATGGTCAAGTCAGACCTGATCAATAAAACTTTTTTTCCCTTCCTACCAGCCTTGGCAGAAACCTTCAATGTATTGATGATTTCAGCTGCTGTCTTAGGCTGGCTGAGTTATCTGTGGGTGTTTCAGGTGGAAAGAAAGACTGTACTGTAGAGACTCTTAAAGTTCCTGTCAAGAATAATATCAGTGCACAACAGCTCAAAAACTCCCACTGGTCGAAATAATGAGGCAATAAGAAATGAATATTGTTTGTCAGGATTTATGTTTTCCATCACAATATAGAGTGTGTAGAGTCTTGTTATAATTGTTATTTATAAGTCCTGATAAGTTCTTATAAGCTTTTTTAGTACTGCATTTATTGGCCAACTGGGAAGGGAAAGCTGTCAAGAGAACCTGCAGACAATTTGATGTAAATCAGAGGTTTCTAGACCCTGCAAACTTATTTAATTGTCTGGTAGCCTATTAAATATTCTGGTCTGTGGACCGTAGTGTGGGGAGTCCTGGTTTACATCAACTTGTCTGCAACCAGGGTCTCTTGATAGATTTTTCAGTGAAGAAAAAGGACCACTAGCACCCCCACTATACATTTACGAGTTTAGTAGGCTATCACTGACCAATCTTGATCGACTTGAATCTGTTCAGTCACAAACAAGAATTCTTGTGCTAGTCGTTGTGCTATAGCTGTAAGTTCATTCTTATTCATACAGAATTTGTATATGTATACGTATATTTGTATATTCCCATTTCTCTATCCCCTTGTTTCCTGTTAGCCTCTCTGCCATTAACTGTCCAAATAAAGGCAAAAAAGACCAAAAGTAATATTAAAAAACATGTCTGCAGGGGATCTTTAAGGTTTCAAGTTCAGGTCTGATGTTTGCTCTCAGTTGCACAATGCTTTTATTTATTGATGGTCAAGTCAAGTTAATTTAGTGTATATAGCCAAAATGAGAATGTTGGCTCAATGTGAACAACACATATAATACCTTCTTCTTTAGACTGCCATATCAGGCAAGGAGGAACTACACAACAATTATTTACCAAGAAAAACTAAATCAAATCAATTCTATAGATATACTAGAGGTTACGGCAGTATACTTGGTATACTCAATGTGCAGACCTCCCCAACTAGACAACCCTAATGCACACTAACGCAATATGTTGAAATTGAGTTGTGTTTTTCCTGCTGTCCCTTTCTTCTCTTGCCCAAGTCAGTTTTACACTTTTAAAAAACAGTTGGTTTGGCCTGCTTTTGGGTTTTTAATTAGGATTTTAAATCGGTCACACATCAAAGTTCTTTAAAAGTCCTTCATTTGGCTGCCTCTCTTTCTCTCTCGCTCCCTCTGAAACTGGCAGACATTGTTATTATCCCTCATAGTGCTCTTCATCATGACTTGCATCAAAGACGCACTGAGACAGCAGTAAAACCTTTTCCACGGTTTAGTTTAGCAGGGGAAAGAAGGAAAGAGGAGGAGAAGAGGAAGAATGAGAAGAGTGAGGACAGATAAGGGAGAGAAGGAGAGAATAGGACAGTGTGTGGGAGAAGCAGAAGAGGAGGAGGAGGGGTATGAGAGAGAGGAAGGTGAAGAGGGGTGGATGGGGAAGGAGGGAGATAAGCGCCAACAGAAAAGAGGACCCTGACTTTTGATGTGCTTTAATAGAACATCTCACAACAATGACTGGAAGAAATACAGTACAAAACTTAGTGCATTCCCTGTGCAATATGACTGGAATGTTAAATTATAAAAAGATTGTATCATCTTACAATAATTGTAGTATTTTTAGGGTGGATTGGAGAGTATTTGATCTTATTTATAATTAAAAACAAACAGGTTAGATAGGCTAAATTGAAAATACAGGCCTCAAAGTACAACCTCCAGCAAAGTACAACCAATGCAACAAAACTGAGTACACCTTTGACCACTGAAACAACATGAGTACACCTGTGACTTCCAATTAAGACTACCTGCCTGAACAAGGTTATAAAAGAACCTGTGAACAGAGCACCTTTCTTAATTTTGAGCCGGGTTGTGACTAATGCAACATGGTTCAACATGTATGGCATTTAATTGGTCTCAAAACCTGCACACATAAAAACAGGTGTATACACGTGACATGAGCACACAGAACAGTATCCATGAGCGGAAAAAAAACCATCCTCATCCTCATCCTCATCTTCACCAACCAAGCAACCTCCTCCTCAGGGAGCATTTCTGCTCCACATGCACAGTGTGATCCTGACAGCATGGGGCTGTGATGACCGCAAGCTCAACCCTCTTTTGATTAGTCACTTTGAATACTGACCTTAACCTTTGACCTTTGGTTTGGTTTGATCACAGATACAGTCAAAGACAGGCAGCTGCCCAAGAGAACAAAGGGAAACATAAATAATGATATTTAGCCTAATTCTCTGGTTTTTTTTATTACTGTCAACACAAAGTGTTAGGGTTACACTATGTAGCAAAAGCCTTAATGCTGTTTAATCCCATTTTCAGATTTGTGAAACCTCTATTTTGTTTATGAAAAGGGTGATTTCATTAATATTTCCATATCCAAACCACATAAAACCAGGTGTAATTTAAAAGCCACTATACTAAGACCTGTCAAATATGAATTAGATTACCAAGGAGACTCAAGAGAGTCATTCAAACAGCTTCAGGTTTGTTAAACTTTGAAACCATGGAAATGATATGACTATTTTTTCCCCCCATGCAGACTACATTTGACAGATTTATATAAGACAAGGAGTCACTGTATTTCAAATGGTAAAAAATAACTTTTCTACCTTTGCTTGAGAGAGAGGAACTCTACATGACCATAACCAATTAAATGTAGAGATACAGAAATCACACTGTGAACTTCTAGCCACAAGATCAGCAAAATTGCCCCTTTTTGTGTTTTCACAAATAGAACAAATGTGTTAGATTTGTGCACACATAGGTGGGAACTGGTGCTTCAGTGATGGCAGACCTTGTGAAGTACAGTAAAGAGTAGCTGAGAACAATCATCAATGAAGAATGACGGAACATCTCTCCACAGATTTGTTCAGGTATCATCCCTGCCCGGGAGGATCCAACCTGTCATCAGAAACAAAGATGGGCATAACAAATATTTAAAAATTAAAGAATGGTGTCTCACTAATGAAGGCTGTGCTGTTGCAGTTTGTTCTTAAATATGGACCTTTTTATTATAGTTTAATTAGTCAAACATTTCTGTTTCTGTGCTAGTCTCTTATTTTAATTAAGTGGCTTAATTCCTCTTGGGTTTTGTATAACAACAAACAAAAAAAAGTATTAAATAGACAGGATTTGTAATTACTTGTAAAACATTTTAGTGATATTGACCATTGGTGCAAGTAGAAAAACACAAAGAGCTCAGCAAACACATACACACAACCACACACATGTTTGTCTGTATATCCTTTTGAGGAACCTAACCTTATCCATCACAACTAAATTCCCCAACCCTAACCCTAAACCAAATTCTAACCTTAACCTAAGTCTTAACCCTCAAACTGCTCTTCACAAATGTCCTCACAGCACAGAAATGTCCTCACTACGCTGGGTTTCGACTGAAATTGGTTCTCTCAAAGATACAAAGATATGCTAGCACACACACAACTCACACACACACCCACAGGGCCACAGCTGACATTAAAACTAATACAGTCAGACCCTTTTCTCCCATCATACAGACTGAATTTTGCAGCTGCCAAACATCCACAGATGTTACAGCAGCTGTGTTTCCATCTGAGTATTTTTATGCATAGTGGGACACATCAGATAACAAACACTGAACAGGAACATGAACAGAAAAGCACATTAATACTAATTCATTCAGCCCACGTTTTTACTTGTTTATCATAAAAACAATAGATGATGGAGACTTGTTGAGTGATGACTGGATGATGAGTAACATGTGTGAAATATCTGTCCATTGTGATCTTTCATAAATGTTGCCATGGTTTTGTAGCCACATGTTGGCGCATTAACATTTTGCCAAGAGAAGCTTTTATGAAACCTCAATAAGATCTTTTTTCCTCATTAAAACACTCACAAATGTATACGTCATCACCATATCTGACCTTTTTTTCCAAATTCTATAAACCATTTGCTTCTTGAATGCTGAATATATTTATGTTTTTGTTATGATTTATTTTTCAGGCTTTTGAACAGGCGGAAAAACAACAATCTATCCTTATGCTGCCAGAAAACTTAATTCAGGCACCATTACCTTACCTTAAAACATATTTACTTTGCAACCTTGTAGAATATAAATTTAATTTCTCAGAGACAAGGCTGTGAAATAACATTAAGAAAAGGTCAATTCTGCTAGGAATCAATGCTAATGTATGCCAGTTTGACTAGCTAGCTTCCTCTTTCCAAAACTTAAAAACATGATGGATCCTCCAAAATGCTGAATGTTGTAAAGTGACCGTTTTAAATGCAAGATGTGGACTTGAGATGTATTGTATAAGACACAATGTTCATAGAATAAGAAGTTATCTAGTGAGTCATGCACCACAGTTGGAATATGTATCCTAGCAACACCTGCTGTTAGTTGCTAGCCACAATTGCAATTCTAGGACCATTTTTTTAGCCTCATTTAAGTCATTTGCTGAGTCTCAAATCACATACGCTCCCTACTTCTGTTAGTACTCTTCTGTGTAGTACACTGTGTACACCAGTAGTCTCCAACCCTGCTCCTGGAGAGCTACTGCCCTGCATGTTTTAGGTATCTCCTCACTCTAACACACCTGATTCTAATAATCAACTCGTTATCAAGCCCTTTGACGAGCCTCAGCTGCTTGATAACGAGTTAGAGTGAGGAGATACCTAAAACATGCAGGGCAGTAGCTCTCCAGGAGCAGGGTTGGAGACCACTGGTGTACACTATGTACTAGTGCAATGCGCAAATGTCGACGAGTTAGTGTTGTCTCGAATCAAACACAGCTGTCGCACACTTACCGGAAATTACGATTAGCTAGTTAGCAAGCTAGTGTTAATAGGCTAATGGTAGCAAGCCTTCCATTACATAGCCAAAATGGCGGCCATTGAGGGTGAGAAGTGTCCATAGTTCCACACTCAACTTTTTGACTGTTTTGAGTGCACTCTTAGTACACTGCATTTTTCCATACTTCGCAACGTGAACTCACTTATGCACTCAACATATTAAGTGACTGTATTCCAGCAAGACGCAAAGTTAGAAACCCGCTAGTGGTGGACATGTGCTAAAAGGCACCCATATTCCTAGCTAGAATTAATCAAGAATCCATAAACTCCAAATGAAGGCTTATGTTGCGGCTCAAGTTTCCTGGATGATTAAGCAGGCACTTGTTCACTTATACTGCACCAAGTTAGCTCAAGTTATAAAGCAGGGATTTAAGATCCTTTAAATCAATAAACCCAACACAGTCATAAGTAGCCTATCAATTGCTGTCATAGATTCATATTTTTTCCAGATGCCCCCCCAACACTGACTTACTTTCTTTCCTTTAAGCTAAATTATGAACACTTTTTTAAAAAAAATCAAAGTTTACACTGATATTTTTTAGATTATTAGCTAAACAGTTTACTGCAGCAAGAGCCAGAAATTCACTTCACTCACTGCATTCCACCTGACAAAAAATATTAATTTCATATTCAAACTTATTAAAAATACATTAAAACATACTTGTCATCTGATTCACAACATGGTTATGGGTCATTCCAGAATTGGAGGACATTTTCTGCCCCCCCCCCCCCCCCCCCCCCATGAAATTTCAAATAATCCATGCACAAAATACTAAAACATGCACTTGTGATGTAAATTATAGTTGTCTTGGGACAAAATGTAAATATAGCTGAGGTAAAAGTGGTTTTAAAATATTATTTAAAATACCTAATAGCTCTCGAGCATACCTTAAAAAGCTCTTGTCCCTCCCTTTTGATGACCAACCAAATATTATGTCTTATGCCTTTACTATTTTTAAGTTTGTCCATTGACAGATCCAGGTTGTGGTCCTTTTGATATGTTCACTTTTTTGTCCGAGCCATCCTGTTTTTCCTTCATGAAGAAAGATATATTAAATATATATTAAAACAACATTACTGTGATCCTGAGTATTTATTTTAATTATGTCTTGATCTACAATCAAAAGTAATGTGTCCTTTCAACCCTGTTACTTTGAGCAACCCTGTTATTCTAGTTTCAACCCTGTTACCATATCATTTTTATCAAAATAATCTTTAATGACTTTTTTCAGCTGACAAAGATTTAACCTATTAACCTAGCAAATATTTAAAAATAAATGTTGAAATTAGTAAAATAACATGGGTGACAAATGAAAAGTTGGGTAAGATAGATTTCAAAAGTTGCTTAAATTGCTATATGTCAACAATTATCTGGAATTAAATTAGTATTCAAATAAAATTTTACTTTCTTTACTTAATCGTAAATGATTTATTCAACAATATTTTTGAAATATATGTTTTTCAGGTGCCTGAGTATCTGTAACAGGGTTGCGCCAAACACAGCACATAACAAATAAAATATATATATGAAAATATCTCATAAAATATCTCATAAAAAGTGTACAGTTGATGGTTGAGCTGGACGAATCAAATTATATGATGGTTTATTACTTGTTTTTCTTGAACACATAACAAAAAATAACAAAATAAAAGGGTCAGTTTTTCAAAAATGTTAATGCCTAAATTGTCCTCCAATTCTGGAATGACCCTTATATTTTATTTCAGAGCAAAAAGTAAATATCGTCTGGCATGAAAGGCTATCTGTACCAGCACTGCCACAGAGCCTGACAGTAAAGTTGAACCAGGGAAACAAGGAGGAAATAGAAAAGAAAGTTCTAAAATAAGTTGAAGGTTCTATACAAAGAAAAGAAGAGAGGAGGTCGACAAGTACAGAGGAAAAGATGAAGGGATATGTTTATGGATTACTGTACTGTCAGCAGGACACCTCCCACCACATTTGACCATCCTCTTTCTTCTCTCCTCTTCTCCTCTGACCATGAAAGCTATCATGAAAGATGTGACAGCGATCTGAATTAAGCATTTTATCTGCCGCTCTGTAAATTGAGCCTTCAGCCTCCAATATCAAACATTCTTTGGGGAGACACAGTGAGTCTCTAATTGGTTCAGCCGGCTGTTATCTATGTACAGTAAAACAGCCTCAGTTCAATCCTGCACCACTCAGTGGGAGGTGAGATCTCTATCTATCCCCTTCATTCACAGCTTAATTCAATTGGAGGGCAATTATCGACCGCCCCGAGGCTTCAAGATCCTCGTCGGTTTCTGTTCCCATCAGGGAGCCTCGCTGTGTAGGATCCCCCTTGACTGCACTGGGTGATGTCTGTATTGATGTGCTGTGTGTAAAACACCAGAACGGGCAGCAGCAAACAGGCAAGATTCAAAAGATTGTGAAGCTTTTAGTTTACAGACAGCTGAGGTTGTTCAACAACATGTGATTCTCAGAAACAAACTTTTGTCTTTGTTGGTGCAGGGACATTGAACTAACTTCTGATGGCTTGTTTTATTCTTACACATTTATCGTCCAACTGCAATAAAATAGTCTTTTTCGTCAACTACACTTCGTCTAAATTTCTGATCTGTAATTTACTTGTGTATTTTTATATTATTTTAGTTTGATCTTATTTTCTTTTAAGATTTTGATAAAATACCATTTTGTCATCCACTTACGAGTCCTTATATCAATGCAGCAAATCGAATCTTGGATAAAGCAACAACATGAGGTTCAATCATGGGTTAAGCTGATGATCACACTGAGCCTGACAGACTATGAACACCAAGCCACATTAGCTTTCCTGCTAAAATCTCCTTGTTATCTAGCTTAAACACAACATATCTAACATAATATATCTTCATCGAACATAAACACAGAACATTGTCCTGCACCATAGTTTGTTAAATGAAATAGAAACTAGAAATAGAACATTGAATTGGTTTGAGGAGGTGAACCAAACTCTAGACTTGGTAATGGCCTCTGTACAGTTTTAACCAAGATGGTTCCAAAATAAACAAACTTCAACCCAGTAAATAACATAATAATTTATATTTAGATGGCCAGCTGCAGAAATCATCTTGTAAAAATGACATTTTGATTCAAATTGCAAATAAACTAAGAACTAAGGCAGATGAGGAATGAAAGAGAATAAAAAAATAAAAGCTAAACTCAGAGCTGATGTCATTGTAAGCTCTTTGGTTTTGATATTGGATAACAAGCCAATGCTAGACTGAGACTGAGAACTGCTAATGCACTATTTATTTAGTGAAGGAGCCTCTTAAGCACTTTCTGTTCATTAATGTACTCTATTGATTATCAGCCTCTATGCTTTATGCAGAAGGCACTACACACTCTTAGGTTTTCTATTTTTGATTCTGCAAAATAACACCTTTTTATGTGAATTATGTAGCTGAGACACTGAAACTAAAATAATTCTCTTTTCTTAATTATGAAAGCACTCATAAAACCACAAGTTTTACCAACCACATTCATCAACGAGCACGTTTTAATGCAGCCCACACGCTATTAATATACAGAAGGTTTGCAGTTAAGGAAAAAGCTGTTTTGTTGCTGTCAGATCCTTATTAACAGGAATAATCCTCTTACCACACAACACAGGGGGAAAATAGCAATAGCGTCTTAACGTACGGTAAAAGGTATTTCAGAGCACACAGGCTCACAGGCAATCATACGCTGATCATGTATACAATTTCCTATTTGTTATTGTTATGTTTATCTCAAATAGTTGCATATTGTAGAATTTCATTCTGGGTTATGGAAATGTTTATTCTCGGCATGTAAACTGCAGCTGATAAAGTATTGGTACAAGCCTGTGGAGCAAAGAGAAATAAGACTGTGTACTGATGAGTACTGTCTTCAGTCCATTTGTATTAGAACATTGTGTGCTGTGTTGGCTTTGTACTCCAATACATTAGATTTGAAATGAAAGTATGCTGACTATGTTTAAATGCCGAGTCTTAGTTTTAATTTAAGGTCGTTGATATCCTCTAGCCTGTGGCCCACAAATCATCCCTGGTGATGCTCTGCCAGTCCTGCACTGATGGGTCTTCACTTCTTGTTTATTTCAAGACTTTTTAGCACTCCGTCTGGTGTTCAAGATGTGAAACACATGATCAGCTGGATAGAAGTCGGGTGTTTGACTTGAACAATTAAGAACGTTACATTGTTAGGCCATAACACAATTTCCTTATCTGGCAACAGATGCTGCAACCATGTCTGGGGGAGTGTGTCTGTTTGTCTGTGTTCAGCTCTGCCTCTGAATGAACTAAGAAGTCACCAGAGACTCTTTGTTATTTCCTTCCAGTCTCTGCCCTGTCGTCTGTGTATGTTTATAAAGTAGATTCAAAAAGCTCCAGGATATGTGTGAATTTTCCACTCAAGTTTTCAACTTGTGTCTTCTCTCAAGTTTGTGTGTCAATGCCAGAGTCGGCAAGGAGAATGAAATAAATGCAACATGCAAACATGATCACAATGACAACATTCTAATGCAAATAAGCTGTAGTGTTTACCATGTTCACAATCATGACCTACAGCTGTGGCTGATGGCAATGTCATTATTTCTGCTGATATCTGGTCATAAATAAAACTACTGGACAAATGGCCTGGTGTGATAATGGCTCTAGATGTAAAAGTTAGGACATCACCAATATGATTACTATTAATCATGAGAGGGACATAATTGTCTACCAAATTTAATTGCAGTCAATCCAATAACCATGAGGTTATTTCATTAAGAACCAAAAGTGTCAACCTCATGGTGGCGTTGAAGGGTCTTATCAAAGTCATTGGGATTCATCATCATCTGGGAACTGATCTCCTTCCAGTAGTTGTTTAATTAAGATATTGTTTTGTCTGGACCAAATTGGTGGATCAACCTATAATAGAAAAACCAACACTGCCATTCCTGGAGCCATGCTGGAAGCAGGACTATCCTACACTGTTCATCAATATGAACATGGACACCCTCAAACATCCTTAAAGCTGAAAATCAGCAGTTTAACCTCCATTGACATAGTTCCATCTCAAGTATGATATGCCAGGATCAAGTAAAACAATTTCAAGAATGTGTCAAAGTCCTAATATTAGCAGACTACACTGTATGCAGAGGCTCACTATGGAATTTAAGCAGCTGTTAGCAGGATTCTGTATCGGCAACGGTTTACCTTTGGGCCCTGGCAATATCTAAACCTAAAATATGCAACAGACGACTCATCAGCTATCATATCTAGGAAAAGCAAAAGAGTTGTTCCCATTTCACTCTGAATGCAATGGTTCCTTCTTCTTTCAGCTGTCAACTATCGCTAAAATTTTCAAAAGGTAAACTTCTCTTCTCAGCTCAGATCAATTTACTTTCGACCAACTGCTGAGCCGACAAAACTTTCCCTCTCTAAACAGTTGACGCCTCTCTGCTCTCCTGCTCCTCTCTTACTTTCTTTCTCTCTCTCTCTCTCTCTCTCTCTCTCTCTCTCTCTCTCTCTCTCTCTTACACAAACACACACTTGCATTTTCACAGCATTTTGTCTCCGGAGCAGAGCAATAGTGAAGCTCAACTCCCATGACAATTGCGAAATATGTACATGAAAGCATCAAATCTGTCTCACACGCATAAAGGAGGGGCGCTCTGTGCACAGCGGCTACGATCCCAGACACTCAGTTTTCAGCCAATAAACCAAATTAGAATTGATTAACACCCTCGCACACAAACACAACAAGCACTTGTGAGGAGCTGTAATGACGCTGCATTCGAAATCACCAACAGCAAATAAGATAACTGCCACAGTGCTAATGTTTGCTGAAACACAAGCTGTCTGCTCTGTTTGCAGGACAGAAAAACCCATGACAAGCAACTCTGCAGTGAGAAACAGTACTGAAAAAAGGCAAGACCTCCTGAATGTGGACGGTATTGAGACACTAAATGATAGATCTTCAAAGCATTGGGGTTCTTTTCAAAAGGAACCAATTGAACACCCACAAGCAGCGAAAACAAGATAGCGAGATCAAGAAGTATGCCTTACTTTGAGTATTCTTCATTATCTCTGTCACAGCGAGAGTCCTTGTGTTTCTCCCAGTCCTTGCCATGTTTACACGTGGTCAGCAGGATAATATCTTCCCCATTGTGGACATGATACAGAGCATTCCTCGTCTCTGAACCAATGCCAGTTAAGTACCGCTTCCCTTTGAAAACCAGCAGGTACTTCCTGGAAGGCGGTGCATTTTTGAGCGTCAGATAACCTATGCCCCCTCCTTTTAGCGGGTGTTCCTTGGAGAACAGGGGGATGGAAATATCAAAGTTGGGTCTGAAGTTGACCACATCAGCACTGGCTTTGGCCAGCATTGCCTGGCCCACCTCAAAGCCCAGATCCTCTGTGTAGTCCGGCCAGGTGCCAGAGTAGAGGTTAAATATGAGGTGGTTCCTGCCATCGTTCCACGTTGGCAGGCTCTGGATGCGAGCCCTCACGTTTTGAACGTACTGAGCTGAGAGCTGGTCCCTGTCCAAGGTGTCCACTGCTAGAATGAACAGACAGGCCCTCGATGGGTCTGTGGTGTGGAAGCGAGACTCCTCGATGGACGACAGGATCTTTTGGTAGGTCTCGGATATCTCGTCGCCTCTCTGTGGAGGGTAGATGTAAACCCTGAAGCCCGACTGGCAGCGTGCAAAGTCAAAGCAGGTTTCCATGCGGCAGCGCTTGTTCTTATAGATGTTGTCGCGGATCGCCCGCCGTTCACGGGGCGATGTGTGCTGGTGATGGAGCTGAGGGCTGTCCTCCTGCAAGGACAGACAATACACTGTTAGCACAACTCAGAATATAACAGACATTCTTCTATAACATTCCTGTTAAAGAATCCATCAATTTCTTTTGCATTCTTTGGTATAACATATCACAGTTTAGAGCTGTGTAAATGTACAGATGACACATGACAGGTTTCAGCATGGCGAGGGTTTTTAAAACTTATACCCACGTCATGTGTAATATTGACTTAGGTTATATTCCTCTGTTGTTTATCTGAGCTAGAGACTAACAATGACTGTCTTAGATTTTTGTAAAGCAGTGTTCCTCAACCATCTTGTCTTATGACCCTTTAAAGTGAAATAATGTCCACTTTCAACCCCTTATCACAGGTTGCAGATATTTGTGCTTATGTTTAGACAGCATTGCCTGAAAAGAAATCATGAGGCACAGCAGCAGTACCAAAAAAGTGGGTTCTGGCAAAAGATTTAACCTGGCTCATCATCATCTGCTGCACTGGTCAATTAAATATGGGGCTGTTTACCTTGCAATCATCATAATGAAGGACACAATGATTACCACTCGAACAACTTTCCAGAGTTGTACAATCCTTCCTCTTTTGGTATCTCGTAAGCCTTCCAACTCATGGATGTATTTCCTGAATCATATTTAATTTCTCACCAACCATGAACCCCCTCGTGAATTTTCTTTTTTTTAAAGCAAGAATGTTTTTAGTTGAGATGTGAGTAGAAAAACCTCAAAGCGTATTGCTCCCCTCCTCAAATTGTTCAATTTGATAATTTTTAGAGGTCTGAAGATGTAGTATTTAATGTTTAATTGTCTTGTGTCGCTTGTAAGTCGCTTTGGATAAAAGCATCTGACGAGTGACAAAAAAGGAACGTGTTTCACAGTACAAAACAATCATTAGAAAAACGTTAGGAAATAAAGCCTGATTTGTGCAGCAGACCCCTATTCCTATTAGTTTAATCACCTTATTTATCTCACAACCTCCCATATCTTGCTATGCCTTGGGAGGTCTCAACCCCAAGATTGGAAACCACTGTCCCAAAGCTTTAAAACCAGCCACAAACTCATTACTCATCTTTAATACACTTTAAAACATGTAGGGACTGATTTGCTTGAGTTTATACATTTACAGTGACACTCTGAATGGGGCCCAAAATGAATACTTTAATTAAAAAGATAGTTTTCTGATAATACTTTCATACTTTTACTTAATAACATTTTGAATAGATAACTTTTACCTGTAAGGGAGTATTCTTACAGGATATTGTATAAGGGGAAAATCTAAGGGGAAATCTGGGCGAATGCCTCAGGCTCCACAGAATTACGACACAGGGCATGAACCATTCTTTTGATGTAGATAGTTATCGTCACTGTTGGAAACCTGTCTGTCCAAAATTAAGTTACAACGTTTCCTATATTATCAACTAATCGAGTAAGCATGAGCTTCAGTGCCCAGGGGCCCCTGGAGGTACTAATCCAACCTTGTGTGGTACAATTAAAAAAGATGAGAGATCAGGGTTTCAAAATCATTCAATCACCTTTTGTATCCCTGAGCATTAAAATCCAATTTTATAAAAGTGTCTTATCCTGTATCTACCTCCTGCTCTCCCCCCTCCAGGTACGGCTCCAGCAGCTGGGTCGACTCTGGCCAGTGTCTGGGCTGTCTGGACGGGCTTCTCTGGGGCAGGGGCTCAGGCCTCGGATAGTACACCTCCTGGCTCTGGCGATAGAACTGGTACTCCTGCTGGTGGTACTGATGATACTGGGGGTACTGGGGGAACTGGTGATATTGGTACGACTGCTGCTGGAACTCCCCGATTTGCAGACCCCACAGATAGACGAGGAAGAGAAGACCGGCCCCCACAGACACGAGCAGGTACCGCTTCTTGGCCTGCATGTGTGCTGTGGGGGGGACGAAAAGGAGGGAGTTGGTGAGTTTGGGAAGGGAAGGTGAGGAGGAGAACAAGGGAGGGAGAGGATGGGGATGGGGATGGGGAGGAGGTGCAACAACAAGAGGAGAAGGAGGAAAGGCGGGAAAGAGGTAGAGAATGATAGAGAGGGAAAAGATGATAGAGGAAAAGATGGAGGAGGGAAAGAGGAGGCGCGAAGGGATGATCAAAGGTTGAAGAGGGGGAATACAAACGAAAAGGAGGAAAGGAGAGGGGGCAGAGAAAGAAGGAGGTACTGGGAAAGGATGAGGAGAGGGGGTGCAGGGAGGTAGACCCAGGTCAGCTAGACCCACAGTGCAGCCTCTTTACCCACAGCTCGGCATTTTGGGATTTGGAGTCACTATAAAAAATAAAAAAAGAAAGACATGTACACATAAATCAAGTCACCAATAATTACTCAAACAAATCTAAAGCTGCAAGGATTAGTCGATTTATCAGTTGATAAGCAGCAAATTAATCAGAAATTATTTTGATAATCAAATTATTGTAGTCATTTTTTAATACAAAAATGCCAAACTTTTGCTTGTTGCAGACGTTCAAATATGAGGCTTTTCTGTTTCATACATGATGGCAAACTCACAAGACATTTGAACACATCACCAAGAGATCTTTTTCACAATGTTTAGATTAATCAAGAAAATAATCAGCAGATTAATTGATAATAAAATTCATCATTAGTTGCAGCCTTAAAAAAAGTCATTATTGTGAATTATTGACATGTTTTAAATTAAACTGATCTATGACTATAATAAATGATCATATTATAGAACTGATAGTCCACATTGACTTATCAGGATATTCACAAAAGTCAGGTAAAAGCATAAAATATACATTTTATTAAGAATTAACATCTTTCTTCTTTTTTTTACATCTACAACTAAACTAATATATAAAACACACAAATAGTGTCATGCGTCAATGAATAGCTTCAACCAGTAATCAAATCGCAATCACTCTGATGTGTAATGTGTAGATCTTGCAAAATTTTGAAGGGGAAAAAAAATCAGTGGTAGATTTCCTGTGAACTGATTATTTGCTGACCGCCTTTATGTGTTTTTAATGATATCAAACTCTAAATCATCACCGTTGCACATGGGAGGGAGGAATTTTAATAGATGTTTGGATCTCATGAGCACTCGAACTTTTCTGTAATATAATCTTTTTAACATGTGCCATCACATACATGAGTGTAACCTACATCTTGCCTCGCCTTTCAGCAACGATTTTAACTATATAACAGGACCAAATACATTGTATAAATCAGTAGTGGTATGGTTGTAAATTCACAGCACATTCATTGCAAAATTGTAACTTTTTCAAACGATTCAAGGTGCCCGGTGAGTAACTTTTATATTCTAAACAGATTGCGCATGTATGGAAACAGTTTCAATAATTATATAACTTTATGTCAAGTATATAAAGTGAGAAATGGTGAATGAAAGTCGTGTGAGTATTTGTTAGAAAAGCAATGCTGCAAAGATCACTAAACTGCAAGATGACTGGATGGAGATGGAGTGGAGACGTGTAATGAATCATCGCTCCTGTGATTTTCAAAATATGAATAACCTCTTTATTTTGTTCCCATTAGTGTTATTAGGTTATTACTAGGAAAGTATCACCCAAATCATGCCACAACCTACCTGTTTAAAGAGAACACCTGTGGTCCCAGGAAGGGATTGGGATGTCCGCTGCTCTCCCCTCCAGCCTGAGCAGGACTCCACAGTTAGGATACACATTCTCCAGTTATCAACACAAAACCTCCTAATTTACAAATCCATCCAGCAGTTATTTAAAGCATGTGTACGGGGCATCCAGTGAGCTGTGAAACAAGGTGCGCTGCATGCATCCTCCGCTCCATCCCAGTCTCAAAGTTTCCCCGAGAAAAAAACAAACAAAAAAAAGACTACGGAGTGATTTTCATCCGAGCAGGAGAACACACAGCAGCGATGTCAGCAAGGCACTATCCACGGTGTTATGATTCAGAAACATCTGCCAGAACAGCCGTGATACCATCGGCACCATCCATCCACAATTAACTGATGTGTTTAACAAGGGGCGAACATCTCCAATCAACAACTGCCATCTCCTTTAAAAAAAGAAGAAAATCCAAGAGAAAATCCAAACTCTTCACTTTGGAATTTAAATCCACACTTCCATCTGTGCGCTCACAGTTAGGTAAAAAGCGAAAATAATCATCCCAGGTAAGTTAAAGGGGAATGCCGAAGCACCTGATCCGGAGAGACGCGCATCAATAAAATCCTATTAGGAGCGATCACGGTCCGCTGATTGGCAGGCTGTGGTTATTCTCTATAGAGTTAGATCAAATGAACATCATGAGTGTATACTTGGTTATTCCATCCCGCCTAATGATTTCCAAAGAGACCGGTTGTCCTCACATCTCCGTCCTCAGGTCCTCATTTGGATCTGGGCTGCGCCACCGTGCAGCATCCAGCAACAGCATCCAGCAACAGCAGCAGCGCTGATAAGCCAGACATCAGCAAGCTGGCAGACTGTGGGGGATCGGAGCATGCATGGGGCGTCAGCTGGCTCTGATAAGGTACAGGGGCTCCCCATAAGTCAGAGTCTCCCATACTGCGTGTGTAGCTTTGTTTGTGCCATTTAAGTGTTCAGTAAAGACAAGAAGAAAAATGTCCCAAGTAATGACTTTTGGAAGGCAGATCACTGAGAGGTGTCAGAGGTGTTTTAGGACTTCTAAACTGGACGTCAGTTATGAACGTTTTTAATCTGCAAACCAAACTCGATTCAGAAATCTGTGACTTTAGGGTTTCTTTGCGCGTCTGCAGAAATTGGCGTAATAAGTTATAAAACACGACTTATTACACAGTTTGGGGGGGTTTAAGATGCGGGCATACCTACTCTGCATATAATTGTTTCAATACCATTTTAACTTGTACAATAGAGAAGCGAATTTAAATAAGAATACACAATATTAAATATATATTTCTCTTTAAGTGCTGCGTGGTGCATCACTTGTCATTAGCAGAGGATACAAATAGACATAATACACAATAATAAAGTTGGCATGTTAAAGAGTTTGGCTGATCTTGATGAAACGTGTTATGTTTAAATAAAAAGTAAATAATATGACTGATATGATTTACTTTTTATTTAAACATAACACATTTCATTTCATTTTGCTGCACTTTTTCCCTCCAAATTATATCACGCTTCATTTCAAATGCAGATGATTTGGTGGCAAATCAAGCTAAAGGGATTTTTGTCAGGGTTTAGTGAACTGACTTTTGCAAACCTGTGCACTTTTAATTAAGTCTTAGCTCATTAATTCTCTTAATGATTCACATATTTGTCCCTATAAATCAACTACGGCCGCCCAGACCACTAATCTTTCTATCCCTTCATTTCATGTCGCTGTCATTTGTGTTGACGCCATTGACTGAAATAAAAATTAATTTGCTCGTGATTTAAATAGATGCCATTAACTCATAAATTAGAGAGGGAGTTAACAGATGGTGGGCATCATGTATCAAACATCGCCATCTTGTGGCCTCTTTTGGAACCGGCACTTCACAACTTCACTCACACACAGGTTTCAGTGGATGATTAAAACCAAACTCTGGTCTGTTTTTGTTTTGTCACCACAACTTATTTCATATCTTGCAAAAATATATATGTTAGACCTTGTATGAGCTTGTTATTATAGTGTAAATACTTGAAATGACACCATAGCAGTGCCAGACTTAGGCTCTTTCTCAAGTTGATTTATGAATCTCAGGAATTAGAGACCAAACCTAATTCATCTGTGGTTTCGGAACATAAGTAATTTAACATTTACTGCAGAGGTTTTGCCTGTTTTTAAAGCTGCACCATCCAGTACCTTTATACACTGGAGGAGCCTGTCTTACAAATCATATAAGGCGAGATCAGCAAACTGCACACAGCACATTAATATTAATCCAGCCAGCCTGTGACAGTGACAGAACAGTTTTGCTCGATAGGTCCTCAGTCTTGCGTCATATAAAGCTGCATGTAGGAATTAGATTAAGGGATATGGGACGCAAGAAAGAGAAAACAAAGATCATCCATATATTTCCATTGCTAGACAACCTTTAAAGTCTGCCCTAGTCTTACCATATTACTGCACTTGATAGAGCTAACACCTGAAATTTTAATAATACTGTAAATTTGCATGATTTAAACTTTTATGCTTTCAGTTTCAGCGTGTTATTCCAGGTCTTATATAAGCTCTCCTAACATAATTGATTCAGACTGCAGATTCAGTCCTTTAGGTTTGATTGCAGTGCCATTGATTTGTGATTTTGGGGAACATGTACCTAACTTGATCTGTTTCTAGTCTCACTTTTTCCACTTTTTTTATTAGTCTCATAAATCTCCTCTCCTTCTACTGGCTTACATTTTGATTTGGCTTTAAAATGATTTCAAAGTTGTGTCCTGTACTTGATTTTGCTGCATTGTTATATTCCCTTTGGTTCAGTATTGCTTTAAAACTGTTGCTCATGTGTTTCTGTTTCTGTCATCAAACTGGACCTTTCACAAGAGATGGGAGCCGTCTAAATCCTGGATCTCAAAGGGGTGAAGAAGGGGAAACCAATTAAAAAACAACACTTTAACAATGATTTGTCACCACTAATGTCCACCTGTGCAGAAAGAAGCAGCCTTAATCTTTGGATGTGATTTAAGAGCGAAGCAATGCACAAAGTTTGTCTAAAACACTACCACCCATCTGGAGTTTTATTCTCATTTACTTACGCTGAAGGATTGGCTGGTGTTGATAGCTTCATGGTCGATTAGGGGATGATAAATCTGAAAAGGTCCTGTTGGTGCAGGCGGAGCAGCAGGGAGAGCCAACTTTGATCTGCTTCCAGTCTCAGTCCATCGCTTCACTTCCCTCCACTTCCTCATTTCGCTATTAATCTGGAAGCTTCTGGGATACTTCAGCTGCACTAAAAAGTCTCTCTCGTATCCTGTGTCAGCTTTTAGGATGAGGCTGTGATCCAAATTTAAATGATTTTTGCACTCAGGTTATACTTGATACATTCACGGCGAGCCTGATGATGAGATTCAGTATAAGATAAGATGAAATTATACATTAAGTGTGCTGTTTTGTATAATTCTACCTCCGATTATTTCCTTTATCCGTATTATCATCATCATAAATATTTTGTGCTTGTCTGTTTAATGTTCATCTACAGTATAATTAGATTATTTCTGCTTATGCACTTGCTGTATTTGGACTTTGATTCCCTCTTTGTTTATGAATATGTCGAAATGCGTCTGATCACCTCCAGAAGTGTTTCAGGTGATTAGATCTTCATTTGGGTCTTTGGTGCCTCTACACCTGACTTTGGTGAGATTTTGGGACTATCCAATTACATTCGGATCATCCAGGATACAGGATAACGTGCATGGAATGAAGGTCTTGGTCTGCCAGGCACACTGGTTCTGATCACTGTAGTGAAACAGTTTTTCACTGTGGTAAAACCACCACCTCCTTTTCACCAGGACTGTGGTCTTGCTTTCTTGATAGATTTTACAGTTTTTAGTCTCAGTGGCTCTCCAGGCTGATCTCTGGTAGAAAGAGATTTGTCGCTTTAACAGCAGTGAAACCAATTTTTTTTTTTTGCAGGTTGGATGCTGCCTTCTCTGATCTCTCATCAATCTGAGTCCCGTGATGCTCCCCGCTGTCCAACAGAGTGGCCAAAACACCACCATTTTCATTTAAAAATGGAGCCTATCTGCTTCTTTTCTGATACTAAAACACTGAAGATTGTTTCATGCAGCAGGCAACACGTTTTGTCCATATGGTTCAATCATTTCTTACTAAATCAAGTTAATCGATTTTCTGAATCTAGATACTATTCTAATGTGAAAGAGAGTGAATAAAACGGGGAGGGAAAACAATGCTCATTTCCCAGTTTAGGGTCAGAGGAGCTAATCAACCATCAACAACATTTCAATAATGAGATCAGTTGTAAGTGTGTGACTGTATCTATTGGGGTTAGTGTAATCACCACAGGTTAGCAACCTTAGTCAATTAGACTCTATCAAAGATCGGAGAGGATCCCCCCAGAGTCTAGATGCTGCTGGTGGTAGAGTAAAGCCAGCAAATGTAGACAACCTGGAGGTAGTACTGGTAGGGAGGTGGTGTGTTGACCAGTTTTTTTATCTGAAAGAAGGCATCAAAGATATTAAAGAACAGCATCCAAGAACTGATCAGCAGGAAAAAATAAAAAAGTATGGTGACAACAATTATGAATGTTATTTGGGAACATGGGAAAGTGGAATTGACAGAGAATAATAGGAAAAAAATGGCAAAATTTCAACCTTAGAAGAATTAAATAAAATTTGCCAAAGTTTCAATTCACATAAGAGACTGTACCAATAATTCAACTAAACTTCAGCACCAATGTAAGTTTCTTATCGGGGTTCCTTTCTATAATTTTAGCAAAGAATAATTGTACAGGGTACACATCATGCTTTTTGTGATTTTTCTGTTACTTTTATACTGTAATGATGTTGGATGTCTTTGTTAAAAGAACCTATGTTGAACCTAGATGAACCTATGTAAAATGCTACCTGAAAGTCAAAATCCAGGGTTTGAGCTTGCTGTGAACGCTTCACTTGCAAAGTTACCTCTACTTTCTCCTTGCGATGATGTCAGATTGTACACACATGCCTACAAACAGCCATCTGCTCGGAAGTCTTTGTTGCTTTCACGTATATTTAAACGAGATCAAGGCTTAAAACAAGTTCAGTAGTATTTGTGAAGTTTCCATTTTGAGAAAAGAATGAGAAAAAGAAGTGACATTCAATTACTGTTTGTTTATGTAACCACAAGCTAACCAATCAGAATAGAGTGGGTTCATGAGAGAAAGGAGTTAAAACGGCTTGTTTCAGACAGAGGCTGAACTGAGGGGCTGCATACAGAGCCAGTATAAGATAAATAAATTAAATATAAGATAAATATACATCAATAATAAAGATAAATAATAATAAAAATGTTTTTTTAACATTCTAAGTCATATAAAGACATTCCAGTAGAGCCTCAGAATATAAATGTAGACCTTGACATGTTCATGATACGTCCTCTTTATTTGATTTTTAAGACTTAATTATTCAGTCATATGGATACAAACTTGCATTCATAAATAATAAATCCAGGACTTGAAGGATATTTTGCGAAATCCGTTTTTCTACACTCTTTCATGTGTGAATTTCTTTATGCAACCAGTCTTTGATTTCCTCAGAGGAGAAATAGTTTTAAGTCTTCATGTAGTGGAGTGAAACAAAAAGTTTGAATCGTTTTTGAAGATGATCGGTGACCTGAGAATGATTCCTGTGTAGAGAAAAATTATTTGACTCAGTCTAAATCTTTGTTCAGTATGCCATGTGGGCTAGTCATCTAAATGCTAACGATGTAGGCACCTCATCGGCTGGGAGCACATGTAGAAACCCCCAACTCGAAACGCACGCACACACACACACACACACACACACACACACACACACACACACACACACAAATATAAAATTGATGGCTCTGTCCTGCCTCGTGATTGTATGTTTCATCTAATGACTCCAGCTAATTCATAATATAACACACACAAATGTAGGCACAGACACAGAAAGCCAGCTGGGCCACAAGCTCCTATAATCTAGTCCTGCTCTGTTCAGATGCTCCAGCACAGGATTTTAGGCTGCAATGCAATTTTCAAACAATCCGCACTTTCAGACCATCTGGTGCTGCACAAAACATAAAGTGAGGCTGTGCTGCTGTAATTATTATCCATATGAGAATCATAACAAACCATCACAGCAGCTGAAAGCCTACTCCATCCAGAGAGAAGCATGCAGATAGCACTGTTCCTCTATGGTGGAACCAGAGGAATCAGTTTCACTTTATGGGTTAAACTGAAGTGTATTGAACAACAAATAAAACGGTAACATTTGTTTTGTTTAGTTGTTTAGTTCTATGAAATTAGATAATGAACATCCTAAGCTTTCAGTTTAATTGAGCTTAATGGCAGTGGAAAGTAGTTTATTCTTTCTTAAGATGTATTATTGCAGTATGCATGTCTATCACTATTTTTCTTGTTCAAAATCAGTTTTTTAGTTGTTTTTTTATTTATGTATTCACCTGGTAGCTGGATAGTTTAGGCTTAAAACTACAAGGATTTTCCTAATTTTCCATTGAGAAAATGAATGGCACAATTTTGCAGTGTCAGTCTGTACACCACTTTATCCAAATTGAAATATCTCAGCAACTATATTGGATGTATTGTTTTGAACTTGGGTACACACGTTCATGGTATCCACTGGATGAATCCTGCTGACTTTGGTGATCCCATCACTTTTCATTTAGTGCTACCAACAAGTCAAGGTGTTCACTTATCCTATGAAATATCTCAACATTTAAAATTGATTCATGTTCCCTCCAGGATGTACTGTAATCACCTGATCTCTTGACCTTTCATCTATCATTATTCTCAGGTCAAATTTTATTTGTCCAATACTTTGGTTCATGACCAAATACCCACAAAAGTACTGACATTCTCATCAGTCTCAGCTGTACTTAAATACACTAAATCAGGAGTGTAAAACATGTGGCCCGTGGGCCAGAACCGGCCCGCCAAGGGCTCCAATCTGGCCCACTGGATAACTTTGCAAACTATGTAAATTCCACCCTGACTAGAATATAATCCTCTGAAAAAAACAATGAATACATACTGTGTTCATATTTAAAACATTTATATACTGAACATTGTGCAAAATGTTCAATTTGCAGCTTCTGTGCAAAATAATCTGAAAAAAACTGAAATATAATATTGTTAAAAATGCACACATTTTTGTCTAAATAGACAGTTTATTATAGTAAAGTTATATATTATATCTATGTTATATATTATTTGTAGGTTAATATGTAATGGTCTTACTGGTCTGGCCCTCTTGGGTGAAACTGGGCTACATGTGGCCCTTGAACTGAAGTGAGTTTGGCACTCTTGATCTAAACCAACACGGTGAACATGGTAAATACTACACATGCTAAATAAACATCAGCATGTTTGTCTTTGTGAGCATGTTAGCATGATGATGTTAGCATTTAAACAAAGCTCCACTGTGCCTCAGTCAGCTGATAGCATGGCTGTAAACTCTTTTAGTCCTATCTGAAAACAGTGCTGTGAAACAGTGAGCTGCTCTGCTGAGGTTTGTGGCATCTGTTCAGTCAGCTGCTGTGTGGCAGAGTATCTAAAATACATTTGAAATGCAGACTCTACATTGACAGTAATGGGATATATACACTCTTTTATTTAATCGTTAATGGCCATTACTTTTCAAGTCATCATCATGGATACAGATGGAGAGAGAGGGACAGTATAGTTACATCCTGCCAGCCAGTCCAACACTCTGGACATATCAGCAAAAACAACACTTCATTCTACCAGTGAGCCTTGTAATAAAGGACGACAAAACTGACAGTCATATAAAGTGATTGAACAGTGCTGCCTGCAAAGATAAAACAAACTGGATGAAGCATTTTAATCCTTTTGAAATTATGTTTTTTCTGTTTACATCTCCCCCTCTCTTCCTCAACAATCAATTATAGCAAGTTCACTGAAATTCCAAAAAAATCACATTGTCCCCCATTATCTAGCAATGCAGGTAGTTTTACTTTCATTTGTCTAGATTTTGAAAGATTAATCAAAGTCTCTTCCACAAAAGATACCAGTAGGGGTAAACAAAAGGGTTGGACAATATATGATTTTTAACATAAATTTACTCTCATCACAGTTTTCAATAAATAGTCAGAACAACATGAATAAAATGGTTAAAACAGGTTATACTGAAAGTGGGAAAACACTCATGGACCTATATATTGTACATTTTTGGAGGTACCGGGTAACAAAAAGTCTACACAAAAGAGTGAATAAATACCTGAATACTTGCTTGTAAAACTGTTTTCAGTTATCTTGCTTTCTCTTGTTCTCTCTTCTCTGTTCTCTTCTTTTAGTTCTGCATGGACGTGTCATCATTTTCACCACTGTGGGTCTCTTTCAGGACGTTGTCACATCCAGTGGGAATTAAAGAAGGGCAGAGAAAAAATTGGCAAAACACGTGCACAGGTGCATTTTTTGGTCTGTAGTATACTAAAGATAATGCAGGAAAAACAGTTTTTAATTTATTGTGATATATAGATTTTAGATGCAGGCATCCAAACCCACTGTATGAGAAAAAAAATCAATAGTATAATTTGGTTGAAGTCACCTATAAAATCATGATGATATTTCATATCATTTTAATTTTGATATGATATGACAGAAAAAAAGACAAAAGAGAAAATAGGACAACTGAAACTATATTAGTTCATTTCTTTACTGATACAAAATACGCCAACTTATGTTTTCTAATCATTCAGCCTTCTCCTCTGAGCTGTGCAACATGAGTCTGGACTGAAAATATCTTTACTATCTTTATAGCATAGCCTTGCATCTGTCAGTTTCAGAGTCACAGGGAGCTGTGGGGTGAATGCATCACTCTGCAGCGCTCCAATGTATCTGCAGTGCAAATTGATTTTTTGTGTCACCACCACTCACTGGCAATGTGTTCGTGTGTGTGTGTGTGTGTTTGTGTGTGTGTATGTGTGTGCACTGAGGAGGTGCATGTAGAAGAACTAACAAACATATTAGGGTCAATCGATAAAATGGAGAGCCTCCAGGGCTCGAGATGAAGAGAAGCCGCAATCCTCTCTGACCTCTTCTCCTCCTTCACTTCTTCTTCTTTAGCCCAAGACTTGTGACCTTTTGCCCAAACTGTGAAATGTCAGGGGATGCTCGTAATGTCACGACAGCTCATCGGGTAAGGATGGGGCGTTGTTATGGAGACCGCATCACATCCACAAGTTTGGCAAGACTTTTCTCATTGAGTAACAGCGGGCATCGTTGTTTTACACTGTAATTGTTTTACACTAAAATCAATTTAAAAACTCTCTAACTGCTTTACTTGGAGTGTAGTTTAGTAAGTAGAGTCGAGGTTTTCCCATGACACGGATCTTGAGCTGTAATCCCCACTGACTTGATTTAGCACCATTTTTAAGGCCTGTTGGCTGCTCCGGACCTTTTTTTTTAAGCACCAAGCTGGTCACAGCTTATCTCAAATTGAACTTATTATGTTCTGTCAAATAAAGAGGAATCCTTTCTGACCACTGGAACAAGATGCCATGTAATAGGCTGAAGAGATGACTTCCCTCTGTGAGGATTCATCATAGTATCCTCTCAGTATGTCTTTTTGTTATCTTGCACTGTGGAGATGATATAACTCATATAACTGATAAGAGCAGTCTGTTGTGTTCCCTCGGAAAAATGAAATAAAATGTGCTGGAATGGAAGTTGGATATTGTTCAGAAATGAGCATGATTACTGTATATGTGTGACTCTGCTGTCTTCTGTCACATTACTTCTGCTTTTATGTGCCTTCTGCTTTGTCTCTATTATTTTTCTTCCCTTTTACAAGTAGGATATTATTGTTGGTGTGATTATTTTTTGTTGGTTCGCCTCTTTCTTTCTTTTCTGTCTTTGCGAAGTTGTATGTGTGTGTGTGTGTGTGTGTGTGTGTGTGTGTGTGTGTGTGTGTGTGTGTGTGTGTGTGTGTGTGTGTGTTTATCCTACCATCCCACAAAAAGAGATTTATTTTCTCTTCTCAACAGGATTAGAGGAATTACTGTGTGTGTATGTGCCTCAGTAGTGTGTATAGGAGACACACAGACAGAAGGGGGGGGGGGGGGGGGGGGGGGGGGGGGGTCATGGTTCAGAAACTTCACTATAGGACCAAAAGTATTTTTTGTGTAAGTTTGGGCTACAGCTGTTTTTCATGGTTTTGCTAGACCCCTTCATTCAAGTAACAGGAAATCTTAATCCTGCAGCATACAATAATATTTTATACAATAATGTACTTCCAGTTTTGTGACAACAGTCTTGTGCATGCCCTTTGCTACTTCAACATCACATGCCTCCATTTACATAACCAGATCAATAAATAGAGGGTTTTTTCCAGGTCAGTGTGGAAGAAATTTAGTGGTCTTCACGGAGCCCTGACTTCAACCGCATATAACACTTTTAACATGTTTGACAAAGTAATCTTAACCCAAGGGACTCACCAGTCAGTCACTAAATTAAAAGAAGGTGGTATATTGGAGAAGAGGGTTTGTGCTAAGCCAATGATGACTGACTACCCCTTTGGCAACCTATAGGATGGAGGCCAGGCCCAACATCTATACCCAACTTCACTAATGCTGCTGTTGCTGAATGTGAGTAAAACTCCAAATGAATCCCATTCAAAAAGTACTAAGTTCTCTCTAGATATACTAGGTCAATCATTTTTCAATGAGCCATTATGATCTAAATCAGGCCATCTAATAAGCGTGCTGGTGGTCATTATAGAACTGATTGCTCCATTAAGATGACTTACTTTAGTAGCGTTGATATCTGCCATGTGAGTGTAGATTGACAGTTGGTTCACCTGCTGCTGGGATTACACTAATTTGGTCTATTGTTGCGATATTTCAGTTTAACGTTACTTGATTGATACCTGTCCAGTTAGAAAAATGTGGCTTAAGTAGTTAACTTTAGCCCAGTATCTGATCTAGTGGTGTGTTTTTCCAGTATTTGAAAGGCAACACTCCGCACTTCTTATCTGACAGGTCCTGGCTCCAAACGGAAAAGATGGTGCCGACCATAAGCTGCAACTTTCAGCATCAAGCAGGCTCCAGTGTAAACAAATGGGTGATTTCACACTTCAACTTTATAGTATTTAATCTTTACAGTCTATGGCATTAAATAAAATAAGGAAATCTACCAGTCACAGATCTATATTACGATGTACGCCCACTTTACTAAAAAAATAGCCTGACCAAGTAAAAAAAAAAAGAAGCTGTCCTGTCATTTTCTATCAAACAGGAAAAGCATTTGGTTAAGCAGAATTCGGGACACCAAATGGTGCAGGTGAAATTCATCCTGGCCGTTTTCTATTTATGTGCATCAGACTAAATGCAGTCGGGACCCTGTTTCAGTCAATTTTGAGATGACTGATTTATCAAATGAATATTCACTCAGATAAATGAATTCCCCCACAGCTTCCTCATAAAATATTTTCAGCAGTAATGACTTGTGATGGAAGCAGTAAATCCACGTTAGAATGAAGCAGCCATCTTGAGATTTTGGCATTTCAATTATCCACAACACCCTGCGCAGTACAGTCTGTCATTCTGTCAAGTTTAATGTTTTAATATTCTATTTTAAAAGCCTGCCCGCACAAACACACACACTATACATAATGCACATAGGTATTTAGTGAAAACACACACACACTAGTTTTGATTTATAGTCTGAGCTATGCTTCAGTGACTAACCTGAGTAAAATATTTATGTGATGCCAAATGAATGACGTTCTCATACATTTTCAAGTGAGTCTGTGAGGAGGGATAATTTAGGAGGTAATCCGTTTGAGAAGCAAGCAGGCATTAAGGAAAACATGCATCATGACGTTGACTGTAATATGTGATTATCTTGATCAACATGACATTACTTACATTCCACATAATTTTAGTGTACAGTATATTGAAATCATATGTATTTTGTTTTCTTTCTCTCGTGCTCTAATGCTCCTGTTTTACATAATATCCAAAAATGTCTGTATTTTTTAAATACTTTTTATTAATCAAATGTACTGTAGCTGTCAGATGTTTTGTGCTTGAATACATATTGTTGATTTGCTCTATCTGAAATGTATCAAGATGATTTAGTCATAAATGGTGCTTAAAATAAAGTGGCATTGGAATGCAAACAGTGGAATAATAATAAAAAGGGGGGGGGAAACACAGATTGTACCTTTTTAGTTTGAGTTATTTTGTTTGATTGGTTGCTGGAGATATTTGTCAGTGCCACCTGTTTTAATTGGCCGCAGGTGAGGAAGTGAGCAGCAGAGGGCGGGGTTTAGAAATTCAAAACAAAGTAGAGAGTAGCGAGGAAAAGAATGAGAGAAATAAACGCAGCTGTAGAGTTGCGGAGAAATACTTTTGTACATACGCTGGTGTATATTTAAGTAAACAGAAGAAAAGTGTAGCTGTGTACAATAACACACAGTTCTTGCTTAGTCACAGCTGCTTATTGAGACTGTTTTATGCGTGTGTGTTTGTGCTAAGCTATAACGTCGGAAAAGATTTTCTGTTTTCTGAAAAGGGCTTCACTTCCGCTGCCGTCTGGTTTCATCTTCCGGGCCATGAACTGTCTCCATGCTGGATGCTGAACTGTAAGTTGGATTGTTTCTGTCTTTATTCTTCTGAGAAATCTGCTGCACTTCAAACGAGCAACACACAGGCCTGCAACTTATTTTATTTGTGTGTGTGTGTATGTGTGTAGTATTGAGAGTTTAGTTGAGAAATTGAGTCTGCTGCAGTGAAATACTATAAGAATGGTAAAATTAGAGATTGTGCCAACTAACTAATTTTGGTGTAACGTTAGTTGTGGTAACTTAGGCATAAAGTAGTGTTGTGGTGCTACAAATAATTAATTTAAAAAAAGGAATAATACAAGTTTGTTACGAACCATTTTTATTGAGAATGATGATATTCATGCACTGACCAAAGTAACTATTGAATATTTGAACATGGTGAAATTGCTTAATCAAAGTCAGAATTGGAAAGAAACACAAGTGGTGAGTTGATTGAACATCAAGTAAAGTCTCAAGTGCCTTGAGATAACTTTTGTTGTGATTTGGTACTATATGAATAAAGATTGATTGACTGACTGATTTGAAAAAAACCTTTCAATAAATCGCCAAATCAATCAGTCACAGTTCAAAGTCAAAAGGATCCCAAGAGCACAACTCAGGTGGAAGATCAAAAATCCAGGCAGTCAAACAAAGTACAAAGGGGTCAGGCTGAGGCAGACTCCGAAATAAAGAGTGAGGATCAAAACTAGATCAGGATAAATAAATAAAAAACAGACAGGGAATAATCAGAGTGCTGGAAACCAAAGGCACATAGCTCAAAGACAATCTGGTAGAGAGCTTGAGGAAATGGACTGGTATATATACTGTAGAGCTAATGAGAGACTGGAGGACAGGTGAGTGTACATGATAAGCAGGTGAGGTGATTCTACTGGGGGGAAGGGCAGGCAGGTGGGGGTGACAGGGTCTGAAGTGACAGCAGATTTAAAACATGTATATACAATAAACCAAACTAAATAACTGGACAGAGATCTTAATGATTATATCTTTTTACAGAGTAAAAAAAATAATGGAGAAACACCAAAGATCTCTCCATCAGGATGAACAAACAGTTTATTTAAAGCCTGTACAAGTGTTTTGTGCTCCATCTGTAGCTTTAGCAATGTTCTAAGATCTCAGCAATACATTTAGTCTGTATCAATACAGATGAGAATAACTGTGAAACCTATGAAAATAGGACCCAAGTTGTAATAAATTGTTAATTCCCTTTGAGTATACATACAGTAGAATACATTTAGGCCAGTTAGACTACCTTAACTTGGATTGGTTCCAGTGATTCTCAATGCATCCTGGACTTCTGGCACAAAACATGAAGGAAACCCAGGCTTGTTTGTTACTGATAGCACATGTGGAGAAAACTCTAAATGTATTTACATAAATGCATGCATCACATATTAACCTTTGACATAATTCATACTGCAAATACAGTTAAGATTAGAAAAAAAGAAGAATTATTGATCAGGACAAAACAAATAGCTGTGGTGCCAGAGGTGTGCATAAGAAATGAGCATAAACACAATACATCTCCACCTTCTACCCCTCCAACTATAAATGAGCACCTGGTCTGGCCCAGAATGTCCCATTTAACTGACATTTATAATAATTGGCTTTCTTTTAATGTTTTTTCTCATTTCCCCTCTTTCTCTCTACTTTCTAACTTTGCAGTGTGTTACAAAAATGGGGGTTATGTAGCAAACAGGTTATCTTCAATAATAAAACAGACTCTCTTACAAAGAAGAAACCACACAAAGAGGCAACATGAAATGAATTTTGCGTTTAAATATAGGCGGTGGTGATGTAGTTAGTACTCGCACTTCATGCAGTTGCATTCATTGGAGACTAGTTTCAAGGAATCGATAAGTAAGGCACAGACATTTTGCGACCAGAGGCACATACCACATCTGCAGAGGAGTTGTAAACGGGTTTGAATTGAAAAGTAAGTTGTCAAAAAGTTTAATGAGCCTCTTGTTGCTAATGACCAACTGAATCAGAACTTTCTTTTACGTTTGGTTGAGAGGCATGCTCTGTTTTTTCCTGACCCAAAGTCAGAGTTTGACGACTACTTGTTGTTGAACCTCGATCTAGTCTTGCAGTTCATTGGCCCTCTCCCCAAAGCTGTGGATAAGAGAGGAGGACACATCTTCTATCAGGGTGAGTGGATGATCTGTAGCAAACATAACAATCTGGAATGCAACTTCTACCGCTGCAGATTCCTCTTCACTTGTTTGTTCTGTATGATTTTTGCCCCAATCTGGCTCTATGTCCCTCCTTCCGTCCACCGATTGCCCTCAGGCTTTTCTGCCTAAGACAGAACTGAGTGGGAAGAAGGACAGATAAGATGTAGCAGATTGTATTTAAGGACCACTTGAGAAACTGTAGCTTTCCACAATGACTCTCATTGGAACTAAGTGCAAAAATGAAGTGAAACTCAGAGCAACTCTTATCTTTCAGTCCAGCTTATGTTATATGCAGCCATATAATGCAGACCACCACGCATGACAGTTTTATAGGTTGTCGTGTGTCAACAGCAATTTATATTTCAAGTCTTTCTGATAAAGGTTCCAAGGTTGGCAATGTAAGCTGCAGTTTATTTGGTCACGTTTATTTGCTGTGTTTGCAGTACACTCGTCTCTTCATACTAGTCTCTTTCCACACAGACAATTTCACAGTAATCAAAATACCAAATGGGCACATTAGAGAAAATAACCATGTGTGTAATGAAAATGCAATTGAGCTGGTGATGCCCCGCCATCTGCCATCATGAGAACAGGGTTAATGTCTACTGTTTGACTGATTAGAAGTAGTTAAGATGAAATTTTCCTGATCAGAGGTTCACCATCTACTCACATTCTATGGCGATGGTTATTCTCACAAGACTTACAGGCAGCAGGAGCCCATCCCAGCTTCTCTCTCTCTCTCTCTTTTTTTTTTTTTTTTAACTCCATTGCTTTCAATACAGAGAAGATAAATCAAGTGCTACAAGTCCATTGATGTGAGGGGAAATAGATTGGTCATTTGTTGACAAAACTCATTTTCCCACTTCCAGGTAAAAAGTACACTGTGTTGTTTTATTTCTTTCTTTCTTTTTTTTAACCTTTTTTTTTCTTTTTCTTTGGCTCTATAGCTAGAGGTTTGCCACCCTATCCGCCTTCCTTCCTGCATCACTCGTTTGTCTTGACAAATGGGTGAGTTTGGGCGCAGACAGTCATAGTGATTGGACCGGTACACACACACACACACATCCACACATTTTACGCTCAGTCTGGCCTTGTCTGCTAGAGGCACATGCCGTATAGGTGGTGAACAGGTGCGCTCTGCTAATAAACTCAGCAGGAGCACCAAAACTGCTTTTTATTTTTTTGTCTCTATTATCCATTTCCCTGTCTCTGATCCCTTTTTCTTTCTCTCTGTGTGCTGCCAACCAAGTGCATTAGTGAAGCCTAAAATTTGCATCAAATAGCATTTTAACATTTCACACCAGCTGACAGAAAATCAACAATGACACAGTGGAAATGTATGCAGAATTAGCTGAAAAGGGGTGACATCAATCCGATTAGATTAAAGTTCATAATTTCATTGTAGAAAGTAGGAGTACACTTAGAGAGACATCAGGACACTTGCATCAATCAGTGTCAACACATCTGTATGAATAAGCTACTGTATACATAATTACAGTTATCAACTTACTGACCTGAGCTCTGTTCTTTTTTCTTTTTTTATCCGTACATATCCTTTCTCACCTAGGGGGATGGTTCGACTCAGTGTGTGTTTGGTTACGCCACATTGATCACAGCTGAAATGAAGAGGCTCCGGAGGGAAAAGCTGCAGGCTGTTGGACGTCTCTCTTTCCGCTGCAATTGGATTGCTAAGAGAACTCTGTGGCAGAAATCCACTGTGAATGCAGCAGGAAACATTGAATCACAGTGAGGATTTGAACCATGAAGGAATAAAAAATGATTGCAAGTGTAAATTTGCTGAACGGTCATAAGAATGAAATAGTAGCACGGGCACTGAAGTCATGTATAAAATGGTAAAAAAAACTAAAGAAACAAAACAGAGTTGAAGTTTGGAGCAGCTTTACAGCAACTAAAGTGGTCTGTTTTAGTCGATGATACTCCAGTAAAGTAACTGCCAACTTTTTACATATAATTCCCTTTAGTAAAGTATAATCTTCTTTTTCCTGATTTCACTCTTTACTTAAGGGTCACCGCATTGGCAAGTATATATGTACTGTATAAATTAAATTCTGGGAAATACAGTTTTAATAAAAGTGTTCAGTTTTAATGCAGAATAATCTTTGGCACTAAGAAGACTGCAGTGTTGGAAGATATCTACTTGATTTGACTAATTTGGATGGCTGAAGCTTCATATTAGCTTCAGATAAACTTTTTAAAATATATTTTGTACAGAAGGAGGACTGTGGATTTACTCCACCACCACTTACATTCTAAGTATAATGAAGCAATCTTCTAACAGCATGACATGAGAGTAGTATCATCTCTTCTACCGCTTAGCTAGAAAGTGAATTATATTACCACATATGTCAAACTATCCCTTTTTTAAAACCAGATCTCGATGTGTCACAGATACAATGTCACCTTTCAGCCTCTCCTGGGATTTAAATGCAAAACCTCACAAACCTACACTGCCTAACATTATTAGTTTTAATATGTCTCTTATGATTTCCTCCTCACCTCTAGAACCCTGTTCTCGGAGCTGGCAGAAATCTAGTGTCTCACTCAAGACCTCTACAGCGGAATAGAGTTGAAACTTTTCTTAAACTCGCTGCACCGCCTACACATTCTGCATCTTGACTGCACAAAGGTAGCAAATAAATATATGCGTTTCAAAGCAGTCATTTGTCAGGTGCCATGTTTCACATTTTGTAGCTGTGCAGTTGGTTACCTACAGGCTGTGGCAGGTTAGAGTGATTTTTTTTTTTTTTTTATAAGCATGCACAGACTCAAGCACAGAAAATGTAATAAATGTGATGTGGTGTTTGGTTGCTCTCAAGTGACAGTTTCACTCGTATTGTAAAATGCTCACGTGTGCAGGCAGAAAGATGTGTGGATGTATGAACAATTGTGAGCTACACACATTTATTGTTTAGATGTACACATACACACACTGTAAAGTGTGAGCCGTACAGCTAGGTATGGTGTTGAAAATGCATTTCAGGTGTCAACAGAACAAAAGGAAATCAATGTGTCACGTTATTTTTCATATGTAACCATTTAAATACTTTTATGTAGTCGCTTTTTGAAAACTGCTCTCACAGGGGAGTGGTGCTTTAGCAAATTACTACTTCATTTCAAAGAGTAACTGCATCTAGAAAAAAATAAGTCTACACTATGCAATAGCAGGCAAAAACCTCCATGAACTACTCATAGGTGATCCTTATTTATAAATACAATCCAACTCACAACATAAGTATCATTTTTCACATTATTAGGCTAAATAAACTACATTTTATAGAATAGGGAGTCAGATGGTGCCTCAGGCAAAAGTCACAAGAAACCCAAATAGAAAATGTTAATAGGAAGAGACCAATTCTAACCCTTATTTAAACCTCTAGGGGTAAAGATATTCAAATGTGTGATAGAAAAATCATAGTTACCCATATTTATGTTAGGTGTGTGCCTGTTTTTGCTAATATTGAATTAACAGTAATTTAGCCTTTTTTAATGCTACATTTGCTTACTGTGCCCCATTTTGGATAATTAGCTGGATAACGTTAGCAAGTAGTTCACTCCTTCAAATGTAACGTTAGCTTTGTGTTGTGTTAGCTGCCATTTTATGGTAAAGCCTCACCAATTGTCTGTTACTGGGCCTTGTTACCCAACTTTGCTGCTAGCTTAGCCCTGTTAATGTTGCTAGCTTCATCCCATGTTGGTTAGCTGACACTACTAGTATCTTGTGCGTTTGTAATTCAAGTGAAATATATATCTGGCAGTAACAATAACTCCCAGCAGGCAATGATAGAAAATAGGTCATTTAAGCTTTATTACCATTTAAATGGTGTGCCAAGGCTGGTAATATGTGTGAGCGATCCCATGTTGGAATGATATGTCATCCCATTTTTCCACTCACATGGTGGTAATGTAGCATTAGCTCAGTCATTGTGTAATCTTTGTTGTTGTGTAATTTTGATCTGCCAGCCACACCAATCCACTAGCTGCTTGTCCTGAGTGACATTTGCAAACTAGCCAAGAATATGAATAAATCACTCTCTAATCCTTATCATCACCAGCAGTTTAGCCCACGAGAGGAAGACGCCAACTAATGTTTTAAAGTAAGTTGGATGCCAACAGCCAATTTTCAAGTTGTAACAGCATCATAATGTGACAAATTACTCCTCCCAGGGAGTCAGAAGCAGCGCTGATACTGTTTGGAAGCCGAAGCGCCGGCTCTGCTGTGAAGTGAAGTGAGCATCAGATTCCTGGCATTGCCTTTTCAACTTTCACATACCCTCTGAACTTACAGTGAACTTCTCTTTTCTTCCTCCTCTCCCCATGGCCTGATGCGAACTCATTTTTCTTTCAGAAACTTTTGATCTTTCTTTCCCTGTTCGTGCCATGAATAAATCACAAGAAAGTGACAAAGAGGCTGCAGATGCTGAAGGACTGAGGGGGAGGAGGAGAAGGAGAGGAGGAGGTTCTCAACTGACTTTCAACTGGCCAGTGCAAGCTTGGGATGAATGGCCGCCACCGGTATGACACACTACAATCGGCCTGGGTGGATGGTGAATGAAATTGTGGCTGTACTAGATGCCAATTTATGTCTTTTTATGTTTATTTGTGAAAGAAATGAGAATTGCCTCCTAAGTTGAGTCAGTTTAATTGTTCTGGTGGTGTGTGACATTGTCAACAGTCTCAAGCTGTGTTTTAGCTGACTTTCCTGGTGTATTCATGTAGTCTCTATTATGGGGATAAGTGCGTTATTCCAACAGTAGAAAAAATCAGCTTGAATGAAATAATGTTTAAGGTTTGAGGTATAAAAACATAAAATATATACATAAAATGGTGCTTGAAAGCTTGTGAACACTTTAACATAATTTGCTCTATTTCTGCATGAATTTGACCTAAAAGTGGTCAGATTTTTATGCAAGCCCTAAAACTTAAGACTGAAGAGACCAAAAAAAAGATTCAATGTTACATATTTGTGTGTGGCAAAAGTATGTGAAGCATGTTTCCAGAAGTGGTCCACCAAAAAAAGATTACACCAAGAGCAAGGTGTGTAATAATCCGGGATGTCATAAAGGAACCAGAGGGTAATGCAGTGGCAAATGTCAATGTTCATGAGTTCACCATCAGGATAACATTGAACATCAATGGTGTGTCACTTCTCTCGATAAAAAACACTGCTGCTCATCTATGGTTTGCTTAAGACCACATGGACAGGCCAGAGGGCGATTGGAAAAATGTGGATGAATGAAACCAAAATCTGTCTTTTTGGCTGGAATGAGAAATGTTATGATTGGTGACTGGCAAATGCTGCATTCCAACATACAAACCTTATGACCATAGTTCTCTGGACCAGGATGGCTTGCAGTCATTAACTAATTAATGGAACTATGAATTCTGAGTTGTACCAGCAGATTCTACAGGAAATGTCAAGGTATCCGCCTTCAAACTGTTCAACAGACTGTGAGTCATGCAGCAATAACCCTAAACACACTAGACCAGGCATATCCAAACTATTCCATCAAGGGCCATGTGTCTGCAGGTTTTTGTTCCAACCAATCAAGAGCACACAAGTCGACCAATCAACTGTCTGAAGACTGAGATCAGTTGATTAAATGAGTCACGCCTGGTGTGATCCTGCTTGGTTGGAATAAAAAACCTGCAGCCACATGGCCCTTTTATGGAATAGTTTGAACATGCTTGCACTAGACCATTGACCCCTTCTACCAAAGAACGTTTAAAGCAGAGGAAAGTCATGACCTTAATCCAATAGAAATGCTGTGGAAGGACCTGAAGTGGGCAGTTGATGCATGGAAGCCTTCCTAGAGTTGAGACGTAAGGAGGAATTCCTCCAAGTCAATGTGCAGGGCTGATAAAAAAGTTACCGGATATGTTTAGTTGAAGTTGTTGCTGCAAAAGGGGATCACACCAGTTACTGAAAGCAAGGTTCACATACCTTTGCTTCACATGAAAATGTATGATTTGTACATTTTTCCTCAATAGATAATAAGTTCAGTATTTTTGTTTAATCAGGTCCCTTTTATCTAGGTTTTTGGACTTTGTTCAATTTTAAGGTCATATTTATACATAAATACAGGTAATTCTAAAGGGGTTCGCAAACTTTCAAGCACCACTGTACTAACACATCCAAAATAGATGTTGAATGACATAATTGGAAAAACTGTGTCACCTCAAGGTCCATTTAGTAGCTGTTCTGTAGCTTTAAAAAAAATTATATTACATGATCTTCATCAATAGATTTCATGTTTTTTCTGAACCCTTAAAGGACGTCTTGTCAGTTGGCTTTTAAAAACTAATTTAAATGAGTTTCAATGTGCACCCTTGACTTTGGATACAGTTGACAAAACAGTCTCAATTTAGTAGCTTTTCTGTGATTTTCAATCATACCCATTTGATTTTCTGCAACAGATTATTTAAAAAAAAAAAAAAAAAAAATTGACACTTTAAGGACTTCATGTCTATGCTGGTTGATATTCACCTCAGATACAGTTAACAAAATAATCTCGTCAGGGTCAATTTATATTAGTGGAGTTTTTTGTCAACTGCTATTTCCTAAGTGAGAAATGAACTTTGTAACTCAACTACAAAATAGTTTCCCTGCATGATTGAAAACATTTTTGGTAAAGGTATTTTACAAAATGAAAGAATTTCATCAAATTTACAATCATAATTTTCAGTCATAAAAACTGACATTTAGACTTAATAATACAAATGTGTATTCAAATACACGATTACAGGTTACATTACCTCATACATATCGCAACCTCCTGTGATAGATAAATTGTAGATAACTGGAGATAAATTGTATTTTCATTTGTGTATTTAGCATCAGACTTCTCATTTTGGCTGTGTCATCAGGGTCAGCGGTGTTTTTCATCATCCCCTTCACTCTCTCAGTGAGGTGGATTTACGTTTGTGCTGTGTAAGCGCTTCCCCAGCCACGCCCCACCAAATCAAATGTCACGCCATCTCTCGGGGTATTAATCACACTCGCAGGCACGCACACTCACTCAGTCACACACATACACACACACACACACACACACACTCACAGGCCTAGAAACAGAAAGAAAAAGAGACGAAAAGGTCCCTCAGCCGGGACCTTAGTCAGGCTTTCTGTCTCTCAAACACACAAACACTCCAGGGTCATTGTTAAGATTTTAATAGGCATGTTTTTCTTGCCCTTGGAAACTGCAGCTTTGCACACTACAGGTAATAAATTGGCTGCCATAAGCGTGAGATAACAAAAAGGTTACGTTTTTCTGATTTCAGGTTATCTGGTAGTTTTTTATCCAGAGAGCAGAGTAACTAAATAACTAAAAGGGTTAGGGTTAACAATTTATAGATGACCTGAGCTTGTTGTACCATAATCAGTGAGAAGTCCTTTGTAGACTATTAGAAAAATGTTTTAATTTGATTCTGGGAGACAGTGAAGAGATTTAAGAACTGGTCTAGTTCATATTTAAGTGTTTGTGTAAGGACTCTGCAATCTGAATGTGTTTCAGCCTTGAATGAAAACTTCAAATATGCTGTGACAGAATATACAGACATAGTATGACACTGTTGAAAAGAGGATTTCACCTCCTTTCAAGCTACTTAAGAGTAAAAGAAAGGGGGTGAAATTGCTAAATGAGAGGTTCAGTGTCAGTTTTATAATAAAGAAGCAAATAAAAGATGGTGACTAACTTTTGAAAAGAGAGGAACATATGATGTAATATAGGGTGTAACCATGTTGTCTATGGTTGTATCATTAATGCTTTCACCTCATTTTACAGTTCCAGAAGCATTTCCTCAAAACTTTGGCACAGCTTTTAAGCGCTTCTCTAATTGGTGGTGTGACTCATAGATTACAATCACACCGATACACAACTGATGGCCTGGATATGATCCTTTTTTAGAGCACTGTTCATCAGCATCGGGCTTGCTTTCTTTGAAGTCGCATCTCATACTGTATGATGTGTTGATTTGGGCTGCACACAAGAGTACATAGATATGATTTTATTATTATTACCTTTTTAGTTTTAAGAGTTCTGGCACTTCCGCTGTCTCAGAGGCTTTACCAAGCAGACAAGAACAGAGGTACAGTACAGGAGGCTGCAGCTGTTGAAACAAGAAGATGACAAACAAATGACTGATGATTTGACTGAAAGTAGAGCAAGTAGAGTCTGAGAAGAGACAGATGATTATTAAAAAACCTCAGCAGGCAGGAAGGTGTTGCCAAAGCACACTTTTAATTCAAACGAGTATACAGTAGTGCATGCAGTGCCATGAAAAAAAAAGCTCAAACAGATATGACCTTTTACATAATACATGATGATGTATTCACGACTATAATATACACAAAAAAGAGGCCAGCGTTATAAATAAAGAAAATAGGGTATTATCTTTTTTTTTTTTTAAAGCCTCTGAAAGTTTTGGGACCACTTGAATTAAGGACATTTCACAAGTTATAAATCTTTTAGAAAGGCAAAGTCATTTAATTTAGGATTCACCTTAATCACATCATAAACAGGCAGTTAGTATCAAAAGACAAAATAGCACCAAATCCTGACATATTGTGCAGTTTAGATTTAACTCTTATCCATAACTTGTGAAAAACAAGGCATTGTTTGTAGTTTATCAGTCAAAAATACAGAATGAGGACATTTTGAATCAAAACATGATGTTTAAACCAGCAGCTAGATTGTGAAATGTTTCAGTCAGCATGTGAGATAAAAGTAAACAATACAAGAAGTTTTACTGACACAATGAAATGTTTCAATGGAAAAGCAGCTACTCTGACTTTTGAAATGATTGATTTACTATTTATTTCTCTATGATTAAGTCCCTGTTCTATTAGTTAAAGCAGCTATAATCACATGTTCAAATGTATCAATGGATCACTACTTATATGTAAAAGAGGAAAACAACACATTTTCACCAACTGAGACCTGAGCCTAATACTGCCCACAGAAGCTGGTGGAGACCAAAAACAAAGCTAAAAGAAGAGTTAATATTAGTGGACAGGAATGACAACATGTCAATCTTCACAGTTTTGTCTTTCTGCTGCTCCTGAGTGGCTAAAACACAAGTTCTTGCAGGTTTAAATTATTACAATTGTAATAAAAGGCTACAAATCAATAGAAATCCCGGCAGTGCACACAAGTCCACAATATTCTACATTTACAAGCTCGTGGTTGTTTTCAGGCCTTGTTTCAATCCGTGAAACAAACAATCACATGTTCACAATAAAAATGTTGATTTGGGCTTGACTTCATTAAGGTCTATGTCTATTCTATTGGCCTAAAATTTTGAGATTTGGCGATAAAGTGCTACTTAGATGGAGAAATAGCATTATCTGCTAATAATAATGCAATGCAGGGTGTTACTGTTAGTAATAAATGACTGTCAAGGTGACTTTTTTATACTCTTCTAATTCAGTGCATAATGACTTGTATAAAAATACGTTCTATGTACTTAAAAGTGAAGTGGAAACCTGCTGTAGAGAAAGGAAAAAAGACAGACAAATGGAGAGCAGGGATCAGAAAAATACGCTCAGAAAAAAACAAAACAAAGCTCATCCATCTGCTCAGGTCAGATTTCACACAGGAAATGGGTTTCTTCCTCTCGTCATTCTTCATCGATTCTTCTTTCTTTTCACCTTCTCTGATGATTTCCATCACTCCTGCCTTTCTCCCTCCTTCACACGGAGGGATAGACGCAACACAAAAAAATATGTGGCATTTTCTTCTGAAGATATTTATTTCACCGTTGAAAAACATTCTGAAAAAATAAAAAAAAGGAGTAAATAAAAATGTGTTAGTAGGAACCGTTTCTCCTCTCTTTGGAGATACATGCTACACCTGAATTTTAAGTGCTCTCCAAAATAAAAATAGTATTGACTTCATGGGAAAGATACATGCATGGCTGTCTTTAACCTACCATAAAATCCTTACTCTCCTGTATATCTTTATATATAAAGTTGATAATTGTGTGTGCACAACTGTTTTTCTACATATATTTCATTAGTTTGGAGCTCAGTGAAATTTGGCATTCTCACCAGAGCAGATGTCAGTGAGTTCATCTATTTCTTCTTGAATTCGGAGGAGGAGGAGATCCTGCAAGATTTCCTGCTGCTGCTCCTCAGCTTCCACCCCAAGAAGCTCCAGGTGATGCTCCTTTAATCTCAGCAATGCACGACCTAGAAGAGAAGCTATAGATGTGAGTATTTATCCATATACAAAAATCATCGCTTGATTTCTGGATCTTCAATCACATTAAATCCATCAGCCGTACCTGAGATGGCGTGTTTAATTATGGCTTTATGGAGCATGCCGACCTGGGTTGGATACTGTTCCTCCAACCACTCCAACACTTCTTGCACCGACCACAGTGACACTCGCTTTGACTGGTCCATCACCCTGCAGCCACATCAGAGAAGGACATCTTTAATATTGAATTCTGTCCATATTTTTAGCCCTTTGATTAAGTATGCAACTAAAGATTATTGAAAAATGTCTGCTATCATTAAAGCTCAGTGTCTTCAAATCTCATTTTATCTGATTAATAATGCAAAATCTGAAGTTATAAGTAATATTCAGTTTATTATGATGTACTGTATGACAGAAAAAATATCAAATCCTTCATTTGACATTTTCTGCTTGACTAAAATAATTCATTGATTATTAAAGTACTCTCCTGTAAATGTCCTGTCAATCAACTAATCGATTCATTGAATAATTGTAGCTCTGTCCTTGATTCAGTAACAGGAACAAAATGCTGCTTTCAAGGTGCTACTTGTAAGCTTGTACTTAGGTCAGAAATTGTACCTCACAGATCTGTCACAATAATTACATTATCGACTTTGTACAATAACGTAATTATTATATAAAGGACCTCCAGCTGGGATTCGAACCGGGGTCGGCTGCGTATGTGGCATGCGCTCTAACCACTCGACCACCTGCGCGTCGACAATAATATAGTTTAACGCGATTATTTCTGAGACAATATATCGTCCAACAAAAGTAGTTATCGTGACAGGCCTAACTTCATGCATGACATATCTGGAGAAAGAAAGCGAAAAATGGTTTTAAAATGTCATCGATTTCTATGGGCAACAGTTCAAAAACCAACAATATTGAGTTTACAATCATATAAAACAGAAAGAAGATGAAAATCCTCAAGTTTGAAATGTTTACCTTTTTTTTGTTACATAAATGACAAACTGAATAGTTTTATTCATTTTCAGTTGACCCAGGAAAACCAAATGTTTTGAACAGTAAGAAGAAGCTGACAATACTGTGGATTATTTCACTGAGGACTGCATTGTGTCAACCACAAGTGTGCACCTAGTGTTACCACGATTATTCATGTGAGCGTGAGCGAATGTTGTGAAATCAACCAACTCTAACACTTGTAGGTCAAAAGGTTTTCAGTAAGGCTGCTTCTGAGCCTGTGGCTTTCCTTCCAGTCATATCCTCCTGGGTTGCACCGCTATACGGCGAAAACTGCTAAACTGTTGACGTGACCTTTTCAGCGGGTCCGGTCTAGTTATTGGGTTATAAATACAGGAATGTAATTTTCCTGTGTTAATTAAGGGGGGGCGCGTGATTGGCCGGGGCAGTAACAAGGTCCCGACAGAGTAACTGACATACACAGAGTGAAGACCTTTACACCAGGGAGGGAAAGAGACAGAGGACAGTTCCCTTCAGATTCGGGTTAACTGAGGGCAAAGGCAATCTCACTGTTGTCTATAATGTGGTTTTTATCCCTTAAGACAGCGTTTCTTAAACTATGTGGCTCCTTAACTCGGCTCCTCTGGGTCTGTATCTGCAGGGAAATAAAGCGACTTTATACACAGCCTGTCTTCTTTGCTCTGAACCGTTTCATTTATGTTTATGCTGCTCGGTTACAACTGAACCAGGACTTGTAAACGAAAAATGTAATATGCAGTAACAAGCAGGGTGGGAAAATTTGCTTTTTCTATCACTCGACACCCTACTACTGCAACTATATCTAATGCAAGTTCATCCACATTTATGTTCAGTTCTAAATTAAACACATTAAATTAACTTGAAGTGCTTCAAGAGTTATCGATCTCACTGAAGTATTACTTTTTCCCAGGATGTCTCCTCTTTCACTTGCCGCCACGCACTACTTCTTGTATTATCTGTTCCTGCTGCAATTGTCTGCTTCTAGTTTGACAGTTTTATTGATTTTTCAGGGTGGAAAAGTTAAAGTTACTGTGTGGGCACTTCTGTTGGCTTTCCTTGGCAACTTCATTGTATATACAGCACAAAAACTGCAACTATACTGAAAGAAGAACCGCCCAGAATCATCTTGTCCTTCCACGTTGCAGTCGTATTCATTGTGGTGAGCTGAGTATTATTTAAGATTATTTTAGTGTTTGGGCTTGTATAATACTTGGGTTTTTCCTATAAACATAACTCGAAACTTTTCAAATGCTGTCCAAACATAAGCTGCAGCAATAAAATTCAGTCTAATATGATTATGTAAGTCAGAAAATAGTCAGAGGAGAGCAAAAATCTGAGCAAGCAACAACAGTTTTTGGTATTGGTGATACAGATGCATATCAGTAAGTATTTAAGTTCAATACTCATCCCTAATATTGTTAGATTCATACAAGGTTTGCATGGCATGAGGAAATAAAGCAAAAGCTTCATCCATCATGTTCTGTAGCTAGACTGAATTTTTTCTCTCTCTCTCTTTTTGTAAATACAGCAGATATCCAGAGTTCACACTACAAACAGGACACTTTATCAAGTTGCAGGATTCAGTCATCCGTCATGCTTCCAAGATGTGATCCCACCACCTTGTGGCGTTTGGCAGAATTGCACTATCACCTCATCAAATCTATAAAATACAATTTTTATGACCAGTTATTGCTCAACAACTTTCAACAGAACTTAGGTGTGGTTTTCATGAGCTTTTTTTCCATTTTGCATGATGCACCGTCATGATAGCACTCTCTCCCACATGTTAGGAGGTTCAGGCCAAACTCTGTTCATAATTCCAGCAACAGCTGGATGTTGAGTCATTTAGGCAAATGTGCAAAACATGAACCCCTCAAACGCCATTTCTTAAAATATTTTGTATGGCTTTCTATTTATAAACCAAGCATTACTTTAAAAATATCAACTTTACAAACTGACTTCACAGTTTTCTTGCTTAACTGTGTATGAAAAAATTGTAAAAACTTGAACATTTACATATTTGGCTACATGAATTAAGTTGAGTTGTATGCCGAATTAAAGCAGTTGCTCTCAAATGTTATTTGCTGTGTTATAACGGGTTTGAAAATATACCGATAGGGTAATCCTAATTAAAACATTCAAATTTTGAATGGAGTTTGGCGTACCTTTCCTTTGAACATGAGATGGCCCACCCAGCTGTAACAAAGCTGGGTGGGCTTTGTTACAGTTACAGTAACAAAGCGATGAGCAAAAGCCTTTAAATGACATGATATATAACAGATGACAGGTGTTAAAACAAAGTGACATCTTTACAAACTTTTAACTATTATGTATTTTTGATTAGACAGAAGAAGTCATATATACCTCCGGCGAGGTCCGTCTGTTAGAAGTTTAATGGCGTGCTTTGTCTGTACCTGTGCAGTGCAAACTGTTACATTAGGTACGTTCCCTGTACATGCCCCGCCCAGCTGCTGCGGAGATGCCTTCAGGTGTTGTCAGAACTTTTTTTCCATTTCAACATGCAAGTTAAGTTAAGACTTACCATGCATGAGAGTGTTATGTTTATACCTAATATACTATGTTTCAGGGCTGCAACCAACAATTATTTCTATTATTTTTCCATTTTTAGATTAAATTCCAGTTTAACCATTTCCACTAATTGTTTCACCTCTTTCTTTATGTGTGTGACACATATAGATTCAGTACCACATGTTTTGCTGCTTTGTTCTTATGCTTAGTGTTTTGTAAGACCCTGTAAGACACTTGAATAAAAGTGCTCAATCATTTGTGTCATCATAAAACAAACCACTACACATACTGTACTGTCACTTGTCTATTTGCATACTTGACAAGTTGTTCCTGATAGCTCTTTCATGCTTCATTTGCAGGGCTCCAGTTTTCGGCCTTACTGACTTTCCACATTAATTCTTGCACTATAAATAAAAATAGATTGGTATTTGATTTGCTTTTTTTAGTGTCTGAGTCTTATATCAGGCATGTCTAAATTATTCCATAAAGGGCTGTGTGCCTGCAGGTTTTTGTTCCAACCACTTAGCTGTTTGAAGACTGAGATCAATTGATTAAATGAGTCAAGTCTGGTGTGTTCTCGCTTGGTTGGAATGAAAACCTGTAGCTACATGGCCCTTTATGGAATAGTTTGGACATTCCTGGTCTGGAACAAGCCAAAAAAAGAGGAAAATATAACTTGTAATTTGGCAAAAAGGTATGGAAGGTAATGATCTCAAAAATGTTGTTTAGATGATAAATTGAGTAAATCTTACATACACAATATATAATGCACATAGGTCTACTATAATTAATCATCCTAAAGTTTAAATGTGTGAGTCTTAACTCAACTTTTGGGAATACAAGACGTTCATGAAGGCATCATCACTAGTTAAAGTTGGCTGTGTAAAGACACTTTTTTTCCTTTATCCATTTAGAGAATTTTATTTTTGTATTGTTCTGAAACTTATCATCACTTGTTTTTTTTCTCCAGACTTTATAAAACAGCACCAGCAGATCTATACATCAACATATTACCCACCTACAGCCGACAGAGGGCGCACATGTCCAGCAGGTTAGATCAGACTTTCTTTACCTCTCCTCTCAAGTTTGTACATCAGCTGGCCGGCAGGCAGAGCAAACTTCAGCTGGAGTTTAGTGAAGGTCACATGATGATGTTGTGAGTATATTACTCCCAATGTCTCAGCTTGTCCTTCACTGAGCTGATTGTCTCTGCATGCTTGCAGGGAGAGGGACTGTGCATGGTGCGGTATTTCACTCTGTCTGCTCGTTTCATTTCATGCAGATTTGAATCACAGAAACACACACACACACACACATAGACGGACTGAAGGAAGACAAGTGTGGAGTTACAGCGCCAACACGCAACTTTTCGTGGGAAATTATGAGAAACGTGGAGCTGTGATTTAAAAATAATAATAATAATAATAATAATAATTTCCAGTTGACAGCCGACAAGGTGAGAAACTTTTTTTTTCTTTCTGTTTTGCATTAAAGTTTAGTCTAACTCAGGTTTAACATGTTAAATTCTAGTAATATCCTGAAATCCTTAAATCCCCTGAATGTGTCATTGCAGGTGTTTTAGCCTCAGTTGATTGTGTCATCTGTCATAGGTTACAATTTCTCATTCGTAAAATTATTGCAGAAAATTGAAATATTTTGTATATCAATTGGATATTAAGTCACATAAATCAACCATGAGATAAATCTGTGCATGCATATCTGCAAGTTTAGACATTTTGGTGTTAAATAGTGGGCATTTGGATACTAAAAGCTTAGTTTAAGGATGCATGCACATTTTTAATCTCAACAGGTGGTTAATGTCATGTTCAGCATCTGAAAAAAGAGCAGCACTTGTAATACTCCCTGATTTATTGTTGAGTTCACTGAAGGCCACACATTGACCCTTAAGGCGGTAAATTGGTTGACATCTGTTAAATTTTTATTACAGTTTGGCTGGGTGGCATCAGTTAAACAGCTGATTTACTGCATGTTAGTTATTACACTGCTGTGTGCTTCAAAAGGACCGGAAATGCACATTTAATGAATTCATCCGCAGCAAATTGTTGCTTTGTGTTTTAGCAGTCATGGGTGAAGTATCTCTGCCTTTTAATGAACCGAGAAAATGGGTTAATGTTGCACATGGATGATTGAGCAATGACATGGGTTGTTTGCCTATGTATATAGCCTAGAGGGAGATGGTGCTTCAACTGAGCCACCCACTTCTGTGATTTGACGGCATAAAAATCTTTAAGGTTCTTTTATTGATAATAACTAGATGGCCTAACAGACCCTGAAAGAATGAAAGTAGACTGTCTGTATAAATATGTATATAGGATATAATGTGTAACAGACAACTGACTTTTTCATTTCATTTGAATTCATTACACCCTCCATATGTTTTCATTGCCTGCTCTGTAAAGTATACATAATTTATATGTTGAAATCATTATTTTCATAGTTATGAAGGCAGCAGAGACCACACACGCTGGTTCCCTCTGTCCTCACAGACAATTAGATGCCCAGTTGGAGGCAAATCTAACGAAGCGACGACGCATGACAAGATAATTGTTTCCTGTGCCGCTGAGTGAATCTCTCTGTCTGTCTCACAGTTCACCACCAACTGTCACTCACAGCCTCTCAATTTATCCGTGTGTGAAGTGGTATGAACCCAAAGTTTTCTTAAGCTATTACAGAGTCTCCCCATATGTCACCAAAACCTTTACTGCCTATAAAGGGGATGAAGAGAGGCAGTATTGACAAGCGGTCAAAGTGTAGATCAGCAAATCATCAGCTAAGAGGAGATATGAGGCTAAATGTTCCACCATAGTCATTTTTTATATTTCAGATAAAGCTTCAAAGTACATTTCTGGTATTTTGTATTTGATCCCCATAATGATGATAAAACTGGATGCAAGATCAGATTTGGATTCACTTGATATTTCCAGCTCACTGTACCCGTCTATTGCTCTTAAAACATTGGCTACCTATAGCCTAATTAATGGCCTTTCTTTGTGGACATATTTGCTAAGTGAACTTCAGGGCTGATGCAACAGTTTGTTTGTTAGCGCCGATTTCCAATATGCCAAAAATAACACAGCTTTTTCAGCAATTATCCCAAATGTGTCTCTAAGATTCTAAATGGCAGATACTGGAATATTCCTCTACTCTTAAAACAATCCAGCAGACATTTAGTTCATCCTTTTGGAAAAATGCTTTTAGTGATTTCTTTCCAAGAGTTAGATGAGAAGATAAACACCATTTTAATGTCTTTTTGTTGTGCAAGGAGGTTGAGCAAAGACCGATAAGCCTAGCTAAGCATAAGACTAAGCAGGTGGAAACTATGAAAGCCCATGGGTGTATTATAGAAACTGGATACCCGACTGTTGACTCTAAATGGAAATTGTTTGAGACGTTTTGGTAGATTGATTCTTAAACTTTGGACAAAGCCAGGCTAGCTGTTTCCCCCCCACTTCTGGTCTTTGTACTAAGCTAAGGTAATTGTCGCCTCACCCCAGCTTCATATTCAATGCATAGATATCTAACTGCCATCTAAATCCCAATTTGGAAGGTGCACCTGTACATTAACAGTACAATTTCATTTCCACTGTTTCCAGATTGTCCTTAAAATGAAGACAAAACATTCATCTTTTCGACTCTGAACGTTCTTGATACACATATGGAAAAAATAAATTTACCACCTGACAATATTTGAGTCTCAAATGGTCAATAAGATGTAAAGTGACACTTATTCTTTAGTGCAGCTTTCCTCCTTCTTGGCTTATTGTCACACTTTGCATCTTGAATTGTTTGATCTTATTGGACGGAGCTCTGAGAGGAAAGCCACTAGTGATTTGAGGGATGTGGAGAGTAGAAATACACTTCCCGTAAGGGAAGACCTGATGATAGCAGAGGTCTAAGGCAGTCCAACACCATGATGAACAGCTGATATTATATATCAAAATATTTGGTTTCGTTAAGGAAAATACAGTTTTCTTGATGTTCATGATTCTTGGTGGTCAGGGATGGGATTGGTTTGGACTTGGAAGTCGTTTACAGGGCCTTTTATCAGTTATATTCAATAGGGCTACAACTCTCGATTATTTTCTCTATTAACAGATAAGTAATTTGGTGTATAGGAAATGTAACTGTGGAAAATGTAACACACTGTTTCCCAACGCCCAAGATGATATCCTAAAATGTTTTCTTTTATTTTTCGGATATTCCGTTTACTGTCATAGAAGACTAAATAAAGCAGGAAACACTAGCATTTGAGAAGTTTGGAGCTAGAGAATTTGGAACTTTTTTTCTTACAAAAAAGTTACTCAATTCACCATTTTTGTTGATCGACTAATCAATTAATCGACTAATTATTGCAGCTCTAATGGTCAGTACTGCTGCTCCTGATACTCAAGCAAGTAGTTCCGGATCTGAAAAGTGAAGCCAATGCAGAACAAGCCCATTTTCTTGTCTAAATTTGTCCACAGTTGTAGAGAAAGTAAGAGCAGACACTCTTTGCTTTCTCAACACCTTTGGTTGGCACTGAGCAACAGAGGCCGAGTATGCGTGATAAGAGTGTTACCACCCAAAACTCTGTGTAATTAGATGATAACTCACCTAATGCACACACCCACAAGCACACACTGTAGATACAGAGAGTTTAGGGGGATCTCCTAGCAGCCCTAATGGTTTCTGCCTAGTTTCAGTCTAAATGTCAACCTGACCCCTCTGTCCCCTCTATAATGAAAAAGTCCAGACTGAGCGTTTTTTAACGACTTTGTCAAACACTCACGGATCAGCCGCTGGAGCTCATGGGAGTTTCACACCCCCCGTCTCCCAACTGCAGCAGATTTAATTTTATCCTTGTGTGTCTTCTACGTCTGACACAACTATTCTGTCATGACTCCTTTTCTATTTGTCCTGAGTTCCCTTTCACATTATTCTTACGTCAGCCATATTTGGCGTAGCGTGGGAAACCCCACCCAAACTAGAAGCGCAAACAACCTCACAGTAGATAGTCGGCATATGGCTGCAAGGTAATGTGACTTAACAAACTCATTCTAAGCAGATGGAAGTGAGCAACTCCTTTGCATTCTTCACCAGTTATATTAAACAAAAAAATATGGAATCGAATAGATTTTGTCCCAGTTTTGCAAACAGTAACTCAGCAATGACTCCACCTGCTGGATGTCAACTGTTTGATGATTGAATTACTTATTGCGATGATTTAGTGGCTTCTGAGACACTTTCCACTCCCAGGAGATGTTTTCAGTAGATTTATGTGCTCATGTGGCCTCTGGTTTTGGAAGGAGGACAAGTGGGACCTTTGCCAAAACTATATCTGTCAAAGCTCCCTTCATTCGTCACCTTTTTGAATTCATATGTGGTAAATATTTGAGATTCAAGCTTCACATCTGCTTAAGATTACACCAACGTTTGCATTTTTGTGAAATGATCTTCACCTCAGCTCTACAGAGCATTGCAGTGCCCTTCAGCTCAGTGTTTTGGTTTTCTGATGGGGTTCACTCTTACCGCTCTTGTCATCCCCATTTCCAGCTAAAGCAGGCAGCTGTTTCTTCAAACAGCAGCCTGAAAGCATAGAAATTAGCTGGTGGACACAGTGGAGCATTTACCATCTTAATAGTCACATATATTCCCTTGATAAGGGAAACCAAAACAGAGCCAAAATGAGAGTGAATATTTATCTTGAATGCATCAGTTGGCAACAAATACGACTCCAAGTGAGGTAACTCAAATAAGTACCCTTCACTGTCTAGGCTCATGTGAGAGACAGGATGATGAGTTTTAGAAATCTAGAAAAACCCTGGAGCAGAACTGCTGTTCCCATGTGTTGAAAGGAAGCAGTTGAGGTGGTTCGGATGGCTGATCAGGATGCCTCCTGGACGACTCCCTGTGGAGGATTTCCAGGCACATCAAATTGGGGGGAAACCACTTGGCAGACTCCAAAACACACTTGAGGGATTTTATATCTCATCTGGCCTGGGACTACCTCATAATCCCCCAGGGAGTAATGGAGGATGAGATGGATGCCTGGGATTCTTGTTGGCATCCTGCCACCAGTTGTCAGCACTTAGTTTTTTCAATTGCCATTGCAGCTCTGAGCTCCTCAGTGTCCCAGAATTGTTTGACTGGACTAATAATGGAGGTTTTTCTTGTTGAAATATCTGCTGATGGCAATGCCTGTAAACAATACTCCTTTTTACGAGAATCCTCGTCCACTGCCACACACCCTTCATGGGCAGTTGGTAGGAGAGGTGAATCAGTTTTTCCTTGCCCGTCGACTGACCTTTCTGCTGTTTTTATGCACATCCATTCATAGCTTTTTAAAATATCCTGCTAAAGGGCAAACAGGCAGATGGAGTGGGACAGAAACACAAACCCTGCCCAGCTCTGTTGGCAGAGGAAACAAATCACGTAACACTAGAGAGACAGCCACAAACCACAAGGATTTCCTTCAGTTTGTTTAGCTTGGACCTACATCTTTGTGTGTGTGTGTGTGTGTGTGTGTGTGTGTGTGTGTGTGTGTGTGTGTGTGTGTGTGTGTGTGTGTGTGTGTGTGTGTGTGTGTGTGTGTGTGTGTGTGTGTGTGTGTGTGTGGAGCTTGAAAAGTGCAACAGAAACAGCTGTTCCACCTCATTCACAGCACTAGAGGGCAGCAGAGGTAACAAACATGTTGAAACTTCTATACCTGTGAGGACCCTCATACCTCATTTTGTTGATTGGACGGCAAACGCTTATTTTAACTTTGAGGAAAATCAATTTTATTTGTATCAACTTTATGCTCATCAAACCTTTTAGTGATACTTCATATACTGTTGGTGAAGGAATTGTCATCGTGGAGACTGTTCTGATAAGGATAGAATTACTTTGTTTTGATTTGGGGGCAAGTAGACCCTTTTCATGCTGGGAAATTTCTCCCACTTGTATAGCGGGGCACAGTTTTATTAATCTATTTAGGTTTGTCTTTCATTTGTCACACATATTTAGCTTGTAAAGTATTTGGGTTGGTTGTGGAGAGATATGCAGTGTCATATGTAATGAGAAACAAATTCAGTGGATCTCACGGTTTGTATCTTTTCCCCTCAGAGCAGGAGGAGATGGAGAACAAGGCCATGTATCTGAGTACATATGAAGAGAGAGAGAACGGCTCCATGTATGAAGAGGCCTACGATGGACGCAACCTGTCCAAACTCAACCTGTGTGATGAAGGTAAGGAGAGTTAAGACCTGGACAAATTGAAAATGGGAAAGCTGAAAACACTGAGCTTTTTTTGAGAGCAGATTGGCTTAAACAGATATTCAACTAGACACAGCCAAAAATGTTATGTTTGTTGGTACAAGAGAAGCTGACCACTGTAATTTGTGGTAAATTATGTTCTTTCGCTGCTCTGGATATCTTCCAGTACTAGAAAATGGGAAGAAAATTGAAAACATTAATGAACTTGCCCACCCACCACAATCCCTCTAAGTAGGGATGTAACTACATATTATTCTCATTATTGATTAATCAGCCACTTCTTTTCTCAATTATTGATTCGTTTTTTTGTCTATAAAATGTCAGAAAATGGTGAAAAATGCAGGGCACTGTTCCCTAAAGCCCAAGATGTCATTTAGTCCTGACCAACAGTCCATAACTTAAAAGTTTTCAGTTTATTATCAGAAAAGACTAAAGAAAGCAGAAAATATTCACATTTAAGAAGCTGAAGTATTGTTGTTGTTTTTTTAATTGACTCCAAATGATTATTTCTATTTCTATCGATTGTATAGACCAATCGACTAATTGTTGCAGAACTACCTCTAAGTAGGAAAAAGAAAAGAAATGGTTAAACTGCAAAGTGGTATTATAATATGAAAATTTGACCTATATTTTTGACTTATTGTTAGTTTTATTTTGTTGATACTTTTAGTTGTTGTTTTTAAGTTATTCATGAGTCTGATATGACTTAGTTTCAGATCTTCGGAAGCTGTGATTGATTTTCAGAAAGGGACTTTCTACAAAAGCATTTATGTGTGTCAACAGAAACGCACATACGCACTTAATAACAAACCAGTGCAGATTCAAGTGCACTAACACACATGCAGGCAATGCTGTCACTTTTTGGCATCCTCTCTCTCCTCTCTATGGCCAGAAATGTCCAGGACTGACATCTGCACAAGTGTGTGTGTGTGTGTGTGTGTGTGTGTGTGTGTGTGTGTGTGTGTGTGTGTGTGTGTGTGTGTGTGTGTGTGTGTGTGTGTGTGTGTGTGTGTGTGTACAGGTGCAGCTGAACGAATCCACAGTTGACCCTATGGTGTTCTCAGGTTTCGACTCGGGACTCAGCGAGTTTGGTGGGAAAGACTTAGAGAACATTAACTGGAGAATTTGTTGACATTTTAATGGAAAGAGGACAATGACCTCACACATCAGAAAGACTGCTGTCTTCCAAGTCCACTAATCCTAGAACATTTTCACACCTCGTTCAATTAGAGAAGATATTCCCATCCCCTGTACCGGGTTTAGCTCATGTGGGTACAGCAGAAGAGAGCGAAACAAAACAGTCATTAGGTTTCTATGAGACATTGGCAGGGTTTAATCTCGAGTGAGAATGTGATCCAAGTCTGATTCACCCAACTGCAAGGACAGTATGCATAATGGGTAAAACACACTTAGAAGCATGGGTAGAGAGCAAGATTCATAGCTTGTGTAACTCAGTGCAATCTCGCAACTCAGCATTTCTTTTATATGCCTTTCTGAAGAAATGAAGCGTGTCCTTTTGTTTCCATATTCTAAATATCTCAGCTCCACTACAATCCATTCTATCACAAGTTGGAACCTTCATGATATTCATATATCATGTTTTTTATGGTTCACTTTTATACTGTTATAATTTTTGATATCTATGTTAAACATGGTCAAATTTCCAGAATTAAAATTCAGAGCTTCAGCTTGCTCTGAACCTCTACTTCTTCCTTCTGATGACATCAGATTGTTGATGCCCACAAATGGCAATACTTTCTGTATTTTTTGTTGCCAAGATTGTTCCATTGGTTCACATTGTCCACTCCATGTTTTGGCTCAGATTTCAGTTCAAACATTGATGGATGTATTTGAGAGGTTTATATTTTCAGTAAAGAACAAGATAAAGAAGTGAAATCCTTCTACTGCTGTTTGTTTACAGAGCATCTGGAGCCACCAGAAGTCTATGAGAAGCAGTTTCCAGGAACTCACCAATTTAGAACAGAGTGGGCTCATCAAAGAGACAGGAGCTAAAACCAGCTCCTGTTTCAGACAGAGGCTGAACTGAGGGGCTGCATAAAGAGCCAGAATTATGGCGCTTTTCCACTATACAGTTCTAGCACTGCTCGACTCGGCTCGACTCGGTTCCAGAACAGACATTTTCCATTACAAAAAAGTACCTACTCAACGTGGGCGGGGTCGTCATAGCACGGCTCCGCGAAACTGCCGTGACTTCGTTTTATACGCGACACAAAACACATAAACAATGGAGGACATTGAGGCAGTGGTGTACTTGCTACTGAATGTGGCTTTTTGTCACACACAAAGCAAGAAAATAGTCGTATGGCTGTAACTATGGTTGTAACGCTGCTGCCGGTATTTAAAAATGCCGGGTTTGATTCTTGTGTGGGACGGCTCATGACTCTTCCAGTGACTCTCTGACCAATCAGTGGCCGGCAGTCTGTTGACGTCACATTTAGTATCGGCTCGGCTCGCTTGGAACCTCACCAGAGCAGGTACTAAAAAAGGACCAGGTACCAGGTACTTTCCCTAGTGGAAACACACACAAAAACGAGCCAAGTCAAGTCGAGTCGTGCTGGAACTGTATAGTGGAAAAGCGCCATTAGATAAATAAGGAGTTTTTGAAAGTGTGAAATATGTAAAGATATTCCAGTCAGGCCTCTGAATTAAAAAAAAAAGACCAGGAAATGTTCTCTTTAACATAGCTTAACAGCGATTACTTTGTGAGCACAGAAAAAATTACATTGCCCTTGAAAAAACTACAAGTGTGGCAACACACAGGTAACTTGGTCACGTCCATATCCATAAAACTTACCAAAGCTCTCTTCTAAAGTTATTTTTTCAACTTTCAAGTAGTAATCTCTGTTCTCTAGAAACTTCTGGAGCTTCTCTGTCCTGCTGTTGAACTGTGAGGTTCAGCCTGTGAACATCTAGAATGGGAAACAGTGTGTGTTAAAGACTGCTAAAAAAAAAAGAGAGGAAAAAAAAGACAAAAAACCTTTAACACACACCAGTAGATAAATAAAGATATCAGATCATTATTCACAAAAACTACGGTCCTTGTCTTAACATATCTTAAAATATGAAGTGAGCCACAAAACATACTGTTGAGAAAATCTCTGTTCCAAGGCTGGATTTTTAGTTATTAGTATAGATATACATATCAGTGGGATTATAAATGAGCTTTCCTTACTTTTGGAACAAAACCCTGAGGTTCTGGTTTCACTTCAGCACTCTGTACTGTGAAAGAAAAATCAGGGTTTCTGGGAAATGTGGTATTAATATTGTGAACAATACCACAGGCATGAGGCATTATCAAGAACTTTCTATCTTGGTTTGACTTGTGTACAATAATTATAACGGCACATTACAGTTAATTTGTTAATGATATAATAATGTTTAAATATACACACATAGATTAGCACCTTTAAACAAGCATTTGTGTTGTTTTGTTTGGGAGACAAGCAATTTAATGTAGTACTGCAGTACTCAATGTAATATCACAATAACCTGCCAACTACAAACACAGCGCTGGACTTCTTATGAAATCTGTGGTGCTTCCTAAGAACCGTGTATATTTGATTTGGAAAGCTGAAGTTAAAATAATAATGTTGTGTCTTTCTAAAATCACTAATTTCACTAAAAACATCCAAAAACAGAGTGTGCCAGTAACCGACCCACATTTGCTCACGTTGAAATAAACAGACTCGGATAAGTGTCAAAATGGGTCATTTTTTGTAGTTGCTGCACTTCCAAGTTTACTAATAAAATAAACCTCAGAGTTTTGCGAATGATGCTCTAATCCGCCAGTTAAATCCCCCGTCGCTTTGTCTTGTACAGACATCACCAGACAAACATGACTCAGCAGCACAATAATGTGTTAACTTGATGAATGACTACTGAACTCTTTGGTCTCTCTAATGTCCGATGGAAAATGATAACATTCCCACACTGAACATCTTTGAAAATGTGTTTTGTCTGTGAAAAAAAGTTATAAAAGCAGCAGCACACAACACACAAAGATGGATTTTAAACCACTGTATAACCAAACCCTCAACAAACATCCAACAAAGTTTAGTAGTAAAACAAAAAGTGAAACGTTGTCATAATTCCAGCCTGTAATTTTCTGGTTTTCTCTGCTTTATATTATTGTAAATTGAATGTCTTTGGTTTTTGAGACTGTTCTTGGACAAAACAAGAAATTTGAAGCACTCACTTTGGGCTCAGGGAAAGTTTAATGGCTTTTATAAAGAAAAAGTGGAACAATTAATTTAAACAAAAGCAAGTGACAGATTAATCAGTAATGGAAATGCATATTAGTTTAGGTAATATTTGACATTTTTGCTGAGAGTTGCGACAAAACCACTCTTATGTCTGTGCGGTAAGTACAGAGCTAACGCTACGAATTGATTAGCCTAGCTTAGTGTAAAGATTGGAAAAAGCTATCCTGTCTCACTCAAACTACGTTTAACAATATACACAAACCTCTCTTAAACTCAGTAATTAGCAGTGAGTTTAAGAGATTAGCTCAGTAATTGTCTCATTAGTTTAAACTTTACAAGAACAGTAACGTGAACGCAGCAATTTGGGTTTTTATGAGGTGTTAACGAACTATGAGTGGATGGAGATAGTTTTATTCATCAAGAAATAATTACAGGAAGTAATCCCCTCTAAAACCTCAAAGTGTGTTAAAAAAAAAGCAGCCTTTAAAAAAAAAAGTGGACAGAGCCAAGCTTGTTGTTACTGTGTTTCCATATTAAGCTAATCTAATCACCTCCCGCCTCTAAGCGTATTTCCCAAAAATGTCAAACTATACCTTTTTAAAGCACTAAAACACCTCATGTATGTGTTGCATTGAGGCTGGAGAAAGAAACTTCAGACAGAAAAGTAGGTGATAATTTCTCCCTTAAGCTCCAGACTGCTGGTTTAATATCCCAGGCTGTTTTTTTATGAAGGTGTTAGCATGATTTGTAGTTGTTTTGTCTCTTCATTCTGTTTTGAAGTCAAGCATGAGTTTAACTTAAGAGGTAGACTAGCTTAGAGCACTATTTCTGTTTCTATACATTCCTACCATGTGACACACACATCTGAGCCAGCTGTGTTTGTCTTACGCTGGTGGAGTGTGTGTTCTTCATCATATAGGGGAAGTGTGTGTGTGTGTGTGTGCATATCTGTGTGTGCATCACTGACAATCCACCAATGTCCAGTGACAGATTGTCACTGGTCCAAATGAAACCATGCTGCTGGGAGGCCGCGAGGCAGAATCAGTGTTTGTATTTAAAAGTCAGACTCAAGCCAACCTCATGAGTGTTCACAGGAAGATAGAATCTCATTATAACCTCGTAATATCCCAGCGGCTGTAGTATTTATCATAATGTTCTTGTCATATAGCCACAGTGATTTCCAATTCTCTTCATGGTTCACATCTTCTCGTTGTCGTGTTTCCAAAGGGATATCTAGTTTTTATCTGACTTTCAAACACAGTTAGTCCTCAGTGGAAGCCGACACCTGTGCTTTTCGGACTGATTGAATGACATTTCTGCTTTACTAAATAGCTGACAATTGATCTTTCACTAAATCCCTCCCTTATTACAATCGCACTGTAGTTTAGCAACCGTAACTAGATTTCTTTCTAACTTAACATACAGATTGGTAACCAATTGAAAGAAAAACCAGGGTAAATGAGTTGAGAGACATCCACTGAGATGCTTCCATATATGGCACAATGAGTCACTGATTGGTTTGATGAGTAAGAAAATGATATGAATCATATGATGTGGTCTTCACAGTCAATAGATCTCTACCTAGTTGAACCCTTTTGAAGGTTCTGGAGAAATGTGCTCTTAGTACTTGTGAAGAACATTCCACTCATACGGTTTGGCAAACGTATCTTGGTTAAACCTGCCTGAATTAAAAAAACAGCAGGAAAGCCACTACTTGTCATGTACTGCATGCATCAATCTAGCCCCAGATCATGCCTTTGTGTATTAATTAGCTTTACAATAAGTCACGGAGCATCAATTTCTCTAAAAGATAAATACTCTGCAGTAATTGAAATAGCTGGAAGGTCATACAACATCATTTTTTCCAGAATCTTCAGGCTCCTTCTAACCATCTGGATAAAAAATATATAAATATTATAGAGAGTATTCTGTCCAGTACACAGTACAGTTTTTAATGAGGAATTAGAGTCATGATTTGAAAAGGCTTTTAAAAAAATCTTTTTATTGTGCAGAGGACTGCATATTCCTTCATCCAGATGGTTAGAAACATCTTTGAAGATTCTGGATTCTGGAAATAATACATCAGTAAATCTTGTTAAAAACATCACCAAGTAATTATCTTTGAGAAATTGATGTTTATATCCGTAATCGAATGGAATGCCAATAGATGAAAGGCACAAACTGAGATACATGCAGGTGGTCCCAAACATTATATAGCACAGTATTTACTTTGTAAAGCTGTTGTTACTGTATGTAATTTATGGAGGTTTACATGAGATATATTATATATAATATAATATAAGTCAGTGGTTATTTTTTCTTGTAAAATTGAACACTTTCTTCGAATTACTAAGATTACAACATAAATCTCACTTGTATATTACTTGTCCAATAACGTTTTTCTACATTTTAAACATCCAAATTATGTTACATTAGAAAAAATACAGTGGTAGGGCTAACTTGACAAAGCTTGCTATACAACAATGCCACTAGTATTGTAGTTCTTAAGTGATGAAGACGCTGACATTTTTGTCTGAACTCTTAACTTAAGTGTCTTTTTCACTGGCTTTTTTTGGATCATTAGTGTAATGAGTGAGTATATCATGTAGGTAGCCATCATATTCATACTAAAGGGTATTTTGAGCCAGTGGCAAACTCAAGCCTGAAAGCTACAGCGGATAAAACCTGCCAGTCTCAGTTGCCACATCAGCTACCAAAAGCAACCGCGAAAAATGAGAAACTGGCCTTTATTTATGCCATCAAAGACTCACTGTTAAAAACTACCAAAAACGTAGATTTTAAAATCTGCTGCCTGCATAGCAACAATACAACGTGTTCAGTATTACTTACAAAAACACATATTATCATTGTAGTAGCTCTTGTTGGCTCCTAATTTCAAGGTATGCAGTAACATTTGGTTAGATAGTAAAAGATCTCTTTCTCGTCTGTCACTCAGCGTAGTAAAACAGATATTTATTTATTTCTAAATGTCAAGGATAAGCACTTGAAAACATCATATTTGTGTGCCGATGTCTGAAAGCATTTTAACAGCACGTTCCTACTCCAATGACTGATGTAGGATGTGACTTCAGAACAACCTTCGAAAATCTCTTCATCCTTTTGACCTGAAGGGAATGTTTCCCCAGCATCAACAGTCTAATCCCAGCCTCCTGCCAAGTTATCACACTGACACAGAGGGAAAAAACACTTCCATCATACATAAACAGTGGTGTGTCAGTTTTTATCAAGACTAATTCTCAAACATCTGCTTGACCCCGAGAGGAGTGTTAAATGGTGACATGAATTACAGTAATAGCTCCTCAGTGAGTTTGTGCCCTTGTGTGAATTCTTTTATATGAATGCGTCTGTGCATCTGGACTTACTGTATGTAAATCATTCCCTATTTAATAAGTCAACCTTTAAGAACTTTTAGGTTTGCCAGATACATACAGAAATTTCTCATAATCTTCATTCTCCAATGAGTTGATTGACAGAAAAACATGAATTAATTGTTTCAGTCAATTTTCAAGAAAATACACCAAACATTCCCTGGTTCCAGCTTCTCATTTGTGAGGATTTGCTGCTTTTCTTTGTTTTATATGATAGTGAACTGAGTAGTATTTTGTTTTAGGCTGTCGGTTAGACAAAACAAGACATATGAAGGTGTCACCTTGGGTTTTAGGAAGCTGTCATGGACATTTTCCACTATTTTCTGAGACAATAATTGACAGATGTTGAAAATAACTGTCAAATGCAGCCCTAACCATAATGGAAGTAGATCCATTTTAAATCAGCAAACTAAGAAATGCATTTGCTGTAATGTTTGCCAAGTGTTTGATATATAATCATAATCATAATCATATCCACACATTCATCGAGTACACCACTGTTCTAATACGTGCTAGGTTCTATTGTAAAAGCCATATAAACTGACTTCTATACTGCTCACATTTTTGAATCAAGGCTAAGCAAATAATTGGAAACCAGGAACTTTGTTGTTTTCCAACTCTACAATAAATGTGACCAACCTTTTGAAACAAACTACTCCCTCACACATACTGTCTCGGCCACCATTAACATGCTTTTAATGGGATGGTTCTGCTTTGTAGAAGGCAAACGACCAAACAAAGTTTCAAACATTCCAACTGACTTCCAGTAGATTTTTGTCTCAAGTTCCTGTATTGCTGTATTACTCATTAAAACAACAGGAATATCGGAACTGCAAAATATTTGCACCTCTATTTGAACTTTCCCCTTCTTTCTAGTTCTAATCTGTTTTTTCTCTTTTTGGTCAGGTTCTGGAAAGCGTCGCAGGAAGCAGGATCAGTGTTGCGGTCATCTTAACTCCCTCTCAGCTATCAAGTACGCCATCGTCTCCCTCTACATCCTGGTTCTACTCACCATCTTTGGACTCTGCCTGGCAGGTAGGATGAATATCAATGTATATTGTATGTCAAGTCAAGTCAATTGTGTAACCAAATATCATGAGTCCCAAATTTGCCTGAGGGCTTTACAATCTGAACAGCATCCTTATACTTAGAACTTAATTATACAAATGGAGTACGGAGATGGTTTATCCTCAAAACTGTTCTATGACTTTGATGAGCATAAAGCAGTTTTTTGATCCCCATTGGAAATTTTGGTGGTTGGTGAGTACTGGAAATACAACTCATTTTTCTATCGTGTCAGGAGCCCAGCAAACATTTTGGCAGTGAACTATTATTTATATTATGTTCCATTAAAACTAAAACGATGTAGACAAAACCTAAACTTAACAAAGTTTCATTTTGTTTATAGCTTCTAAGTATCTTTTTGAAATGAGTTCAAAAAAGTTTCCCAATCTAAAACTTACATTTCTTGTAAGCCTGTTATATTACATCATTTTTCATCTTCATATTTGTTGATGATGATCTCATTCTGCATATTTCTTTCTTCAGATGCTTGCAGTTTCTTAAAATTAGGAGTAATTATGAATAACAGTGTACTATGTAGGGTAAACAAAATAATAGCAATACAGAATGAAGGGACAAAAAGAAATATATGGAAAATATACTTAATAAAAGTGATATGAGGTGTGAGATTATATAATACAGTAAATCATTCAATCTGAAATACCACAAATAGGAATGGCCCAATATGAAATGTTAGCATATACTTGCTATAGAGCTGTAAAATGACTAGATCATTGTATAGCATGTATATATAGTGCCTATAGGGCATATAAAGGAGCTCTGGAAATCACTGGTTTGATTTGCAGCAGTGAAAGACGAGGTGCTGCCCAGCTGTTTTCATAGTTCCCTCATGCAATTTGACTTATGTTCTCAGAAAAAGTTCTTATTACATGTGGTCCCTTTGTTTTGACTGCAGACAGGTACATTTGATTAGCTCTTTAGTAAACCTGAGATGTGTTAGGGGTGAATATTCTTTATATCATGCATAGGGGACAGGTTAGTTTGTACAGCATGTGTGCATAAGGTTATAGTTCACTGGTGATTTTCAACACAACACTCAACATGTGTCATGCTTATGAGTCAGAGCGAATGAGAAATGAAAGGAATGAAAGACAGAGAGGAAAAAAGAGGGGGAAAAATCCAATATACTATACTGTACACATTAAGAAAGAGAGTTTATTGTCCATCTATTGTTTCCAGAGCTTTGTTATGCAGATTACATCAGCCATACCTCAAGGCGAAATTGTGATGAAGGACACACACACACACACACACACATGCACATAAGCACCATAAAAAACCACTTCGTTAGTCTTAGGTAACAGTGTGGGTTGTGGTTTGAAACCTTATTCCACTCTGTCTGTTCTGGTTTAGCATTGAGAACACACACACATACACACACACACACACACACAGAAAGAGAGAGATGAATGTAATGCATAAATAAGAATTTATTTACTTTCTTGACTTGATAAAAACAGAAATTTGACAGCTACTTTATATGTGTTGAATAGTTTGTTGTTCCGGTGCCAAAAGTAGCACCAGTCTTCCTATCGGCTTAATGCAACTTCACTCTTTCCTTGGAAATCTTTATAATCTGAGTCGTGAAATCAGTTTTCGAAGCGTATCGCACGATTGACCTGTGAATCCCACATGTGAAAGTTACGTATGTCACAGCATTTTGTAAGCCTGACAAGCATGACCTTTTACTCAGCTACATAAAAGACACTCTGGCTCCTTGTGCTGCATGGTTCCTACACTCCATGACTGTGCAAGTGCCAGGTTTCAATCTCCAGAAGTAGGATTCGGCTATACAGGAGGGCTTCTCAGGGTGACCCAAAAAACTGCACCACCTTTGACCTGATTCACGAGTGGGCATCACAAATATGAAAAGCACATTTCTCCGCTCAGCTGCTCTAAAATTGAATCACTGTGAACTCAGGGTCGTAATTGAGAACAACTTAGATTAATATTTTCATTTTCATCAACTCAGTGCCTCTCCCATCTGTATTTTGATAGGATTTACAAGATGCATAAATTAATAAATTTGCATTCTAACTTCAGCCAGAACACTTACTTTTAATTTTTTTGAATGACAACTTAAGGCTCAAATTAGATGCTGTTTCAAGGTTAACAGAGAATGATGATGGAGGAAAAGTTCCATATTTTAGCTTTGACCCATTGAAGCAGCAGTGGTTTGGACCAATCACTGGTACATTATGTAATAAAGGAGGGAGAGCAGTCATTCACTAACCCACCAAAACATTTCCCCAAGCTGTAAAAAGTGACAAACTCCCAATGCCAAACCATCTTTTCACATTTTCGGCACAGTCGGAGGGCTAGCCACACAAATAATATTTCTGTCAAACGTCACATGTCTTAGTGACTGGTGCTAAATCAGCGCAACTAATGTGGAAATTGGGATGTATGAGTAATGGAAATTAGCATTAGCTGTTGTTATTTCATATCACTCTCTGTGACAGAGTGCCGTAATAAATTCCACCGTCTTCAGAGCTTATACCACTGCCATTCCTCCTCCTGGTTGATTTGGAAAAACCCTGGCATGATGTCGCAATAACCTCAAAGCCAGATTACTGCTGTGTGCATGTTTGTGTGTGTGTGTATGTGTATTAGAAAGCTTTTAGAGGTGTGTTAGACTTTATGGCCCTTACCTTCTCTAAACCCTGCTGTGGCCTCCTTGTAAATGTCAACTCTGCATTATTAGAGAGAAAGACAAAAGAGTTCAATAGAGACCGTAAGAGAAGGATAAGGGGGAAAAGTTGGAAGGGCAAAGACAGAGAAATTAGGGAAGATAGAGTTAGAAAGAGGAGTGACAGGTCCAGAAACAGGTTTAATAGCTGTCTGGCTGCAGACCAGCAGGATCCTGGAGGAATCAACTGCTTTCACTAATCCTGATTTCATTTCAAGACCTCCCCTCCCCAAACCCAACTCATGCTGTAACCACACGGCTGATGCCATTAAATGGGTGGGTGTGTGTATTCCCAGGCACAGAGATGTAGTTAAGAGTTTGGAACAGCTTTGTCCTCGTCACAGAGTTATTTAGTGAGTTAGGGTTTTTTAGATGAGGTTGTTTTAGAAAAGCAATCAAACCAAGCTTTTCAGCTGGCCTCTTAAATTAAATGCCGTCCATCCAAAAGCTAAGTGGCTCCAGCGTAACTGCATGGGAGGCCCCTTTATCACACGCACACACACATTCATGTGATGCCAGTGCACGCATAAACACACTCACGCTGGCTGCCAGTTTTCCGTCCAGGTTCAGGTCTGTGTTATCCACATTCACTTTTTTGTTTGAATTCTCACTTGACTTTTTGGTTTTTTCCAGCTTTTTGGCCTGCTCCCAAATTCATGTCTGAGCCAGCATCTCACCATTTCTAATAGTTATAAAACCTCACCTTTAGCTGAGCACATTATCTGAACACTATTCTTGACATTATAAGTATAATATGGTATTTTCTAAGCAACAGAATAGGTCTATTTCCAATTATTCCCATAACAAGCTATATGAGTGTTTTCAACTCCCTCTAGAATATGGATGCGGACCAGTTTTATAATGTGTGACAATGCTATGATTATGTTCTGCTTAGGTTTATGGACAAAAACCACTTAATAATAGTTAGGTCTAGTTAGGTTTGACGCAAACTTGGTAAGCATTAGAAAGGTCGTGGTTTTGGACACCCAAGCCTTGGCGACTTACAGTGTAAACACTACTGGAAAACACTACGTCTTGCGGGCAAAACAAATGTGAGCCACAGTGACTCGTGGTGTCTTTTGCAGGAACAAGACACATGGCTGGAAGCAGGAGGTTGTGATCCACTCCAGCAAAGCCCAGTTTTTGCTTTTTGGCATCTTGCTAACTATCTAGCGGTAGCGGTCTCCGAATGAGAAAGTATGTTTTTGTCACATGAACAGCGTAATTTCCCCAGGTTAGAACAGCCACTAGATGGCATAAACATAACTGTAAGACTTTTTTGCCTGTGTGAATTTTGGACCTATGCTGTCATTTTTCTTGTGAGGATGGGCTGTTCTGTCTCATTGAGCATGCCAGTGCTAAACAACCCAGGGTATGAGGTACTAATCCATTTACTAATTTATTTTTAAAATCAGCCCTCAATGTTACAGGTAGCTTGTGTAATGATGCTCAAACTGGTGTAATCTGTTCTCTTTTTTTGCAGCCTATCAATGGGTAATCCAGTATAGAGAACATGACCGTAATCTAGGAAAGATTATACAAAAGTATGGGTCACATTTTTTGGTTTAACTCTCAATATTTCTTAATTGAAAAAGCAATCTTTATTACATTGTTGATGTGTGATGTAAAATCTAACTCGGAGTCAATAATAACAATAAGGAACCAGACTTCCAAGTTTGCTTCATATCTTTTCACTGTGTGCATTTGGACCAGTTATAAAAGAAAATGTTTTCATTTATTCATTTCTTCATTTAATTTGAGGAAATGATATACATTGAACAATGCTGGAGAGGCAATGTATTAAGGGATTCAGGGCATCAGTATCATCTGGCCCTACAAATAAATATAACTGAGTGTCATCAGCATAACAATCAAAAATTCCAGCCATGATTACAACATTTATTTTCCAAGTGGTAGTATATACAGAGAAAACAGTAAAGGACCAAAAATAGAACCCTGTGGTATACCAAAAATAATGCCATGCTTGTTTAAATCATGGTCACCAAGGCTAACAAAATATCTTCTGCCATTGAGGTAAGTATTAAACCACAGCTATACCTGAGAGACCAATCCCATTTTAAAGTCGGTTTATAAGTATCTCGTGATCGACTGTATCAAATAGCACTTAGATGAAGAAGAAGCATGGAAACATTTTTATTATCTGAGCTCACTGTAAGACCATTGATTACTTTTACAAGTGCTTTTTCATTACTGAGTCCCCTTTTACAATTGGACTGACATTTTTCATGAATCTTATTGTCATTTAAGAGCACATCCAACTGTTTAAACACCACCTTTTCCAATATCTTTTTCAGAAAAGGCAGGTTGGAAATAAACTTAAAATTACTCAAACAGAAGAGTCAAGATTATGGTTTTTGAGTATAGGCTTGACTAGAGCTGCTTTGAGTGGAGCTCTCTCTAGGGAGCAATTTACAATGTTCAGTACCTCACAAATCAAACTATCGTAGAAAAAAAAGTGGGAATTGCGTCCAAAGAGCGGGTGGAAGTCTTTAACTGCAGAAAGATTTTAGTTGAGAGTTGAGTTCCCCTTTACTAATTAAAAAAGATAATAATAATAATAATACTGATAAAAAATTGAATTTCCCAGAGAGATACTAACTGTCAACATGTTTTGATTGTCAACTTTATTTGCAATACTAGCTCAGATATGAACTTATTAACTTACATATTTTTAAGAAAAATGCAAACTCCTCACATTTGACTATAAGGCATAGCATATTTGTTTATGAAGGTGTGATGGATATAAAAGGCAATCGATGGTGGAAAATAAAATTCCGGGATTGTTTCCACTTTCACTGATAATCTAAAAGAAGTATGCCTGCCTCTCACAGCATAAAGCTTTGTCATACACACATAGAGATTTTGTAAGGATCTTTTGTAAGGATGCAAAAGTTCCATAAAATCCATAGCCTTGCAGTCTGAAACATTATCAAATCTTATCGTGCCTATCCCTCCAAATGAATTTTAATGCAGCAGGAGGTAATTTATCTTTTTGCTGTTCCAGGCAGTAGCCCTTGGAGTTCACCCTCATTACTTGTCCCAGAGTCTGATCAGACCCAGCGGTTCAGCAACGATAATCTTAAACTGAACAGCATCACCAAACCAGATTCGTTTCCACTTCCATGCATGGATGCCTGTGTTGATCGTGTAGGCTAAACCAAATTTGTCACAAAGCTTGATCTCCTTAAAGATTATTGGCAAGTCCTGTTTACACCCCGTGTGTCTGAATATGTGCATTCACCCCTGAGCATTTCCTACAGTACACCGTTGATGCCGTACAGGTTGAGAAATGCACCAGCCACTTTTTACTGGCTGATGAACACAGTGCTGCTTGGTGTCAAAAATTGTGAGGTTTATCTGGACGAAATAGTGGCTTATTCGTCAACTTGTTCTGAACATATGGCAACCCTCAGTGAAATCTTTGCCCGTTTGCGTACCACTTCCCTCGCACCCAATTTGGCCAAATGTGAATTTGGAAAGGCCTCCGTTACCTATCTGGGTAAACAGGTGGGACAGAGTTGTGTTAGCCCTGTCTCTGCCAAGGTGCAGGCAGTTTTACATGTGCCAGCTCCCCAAACACGCCGTGAACTCCGTCGGTTCCTGGGGATGGCAGGGTATTACCGTGTTTTGCAAAAGATTTTCTGACGTCACCGCTCCATTGACAAGTTTAGTAAGCCCTAATAACGCATTCAAGTAGACATAGGGATGACAGTGTGCTTTTGAGGATGCTAAAGCCCTCCTCTGTAGTGCCCCTGTGCTCACAGCACCAAACTTTTCCCGTCCATTCAAAATGTAATGGTTTTTTAAAGATTACTTCTGTCATTGGGTATGCTCACTAAACTATAACCCACATGAACTGTGCTTTGTAATTCAATGGTGAACATTTTTTAGAACAATTTTGATTTACTGTAATTGAATATTTCCATTTTCTGCTACTTCATACTTCTACCACACTACATTACCTCTATAGGAATCGTACTTTTTAATCCATTACATTTATTTTTGCTTTAGTTACATTTATTTAGGCTCCACATCTTAAATTAGTGTTTGGGAGGTTGATATCCATGAAATGACAGATTGGCCTGGACAGATGTTAAATAATGTGAACAATTAGAACACTACTGCTAATTATGAACTTATTGTCCCTACAGATATTGTACCACTATACAGAATCCATTTTCAATTCACTTTTCAACATTAATTTCACAAGGCTGACACATATACAGACCACAATCACATTTACAGTCACAATTATGTACAGTTCAGAATGGCCCATGGATCCAAGCCAGGGGTCCAGTCTGCATAGCTGCAGTGCAGTCAAACAGTTCTGAAGAAGAACTCTGAAGAATCTTCTGCAACATGTTCTGGATGCTGGTCAAAAAAACTTGGTTTCCAACTTTGGTCAGGTGCACTCCATCTGGCAGAAATGTTTGTTTGTCATAAAATTTCAGGAAGGGATGTTCAATTAATTCACCTCTGACGTCTTGAATATTCTTCCTCATGATGAACTTTCTGTCATTATTAATCTTTACTGGTTTTCCAGTTCTCCACACCTGCCGCTCACTGATGCAGGAAAATGCAATCTGCATTGATGGAAACTGTGCATGCAGCTGCTGCATCAGTCCAAGTTCATTGCCACCAACATGGGCCACCAAAATGTCTGGGGGACTCTATCTGGCCAACTCTACATAAAAACAGGGAAGGACACCACTCCAACGCATTCCTCCTTTGCCAAACCACTGAACTTTGGCATTAGGTCCGAAATTCTTGCCCAACTTCTCATGCGCTGCTTCCTCCCCTCGAGGAACATAACTGTCGCCAATTACCCAAATCTTTTAAACCCTTGCTGTCACCGCACAGTGTCTGGTGCCATTTGAGGATAGCTCCATTCTGATCTGAGATACAAACTCCGGCACAGTGTGAGGAGTATCTTTAGAGGTACTTGGTAATCCTCCTCCTGTTTCTTTCTGAGGAGGACATCTCTGGGTTTCTGTAGCTGTCCTGGGAAACTTCGGAGAAGGGCCTTTTCCTGGCAAATCTTTTTCTGCAGATCTTCATTTTCTTCCTTTCAGGGGAAGATAGCTCTGCAATTCTGTGGTAAAAACAGTATATGCATGTTAAAAGGGAAGATTTGTAAGCCCTCCTGTTTTGACCCATGTAAATGCAGAACAATCAAAAAAAAGTCACAAGGAGGCCACTTGAGACACTCATTACATGTAATTATGAGACCTAATCATTTATAGGACTGAGTCCACCTATGTAAAAATGATTTAAAAATAAAATATACAAATGCTGTGTCATTCAGTGGTAGGCAAAACAAAGTACATTCACTCAAGTGCTGTACTTTGTACAATTTATAATTTGGATTTACCTGTACGACTATACTCCCATTTTCTGCAACTTTTTACTTCACTAATATAATAAAATAAATAAAATCTCTATTAAGAGCTTCTTATTTCCATAGCTTGATTTCGTTTGCATCAGCGTGAATAAGCAGATTAATCTATTTTGACTATCAGGACTAAATGTGCAATATCAATAACTCTCGTTCTAAGGAAACAGTGTACTTTAAAAGAGTTAAAAAGCGTGTGGTCAATCGTGGTGTCAACAACCTTTAAAGCTGTCTGTGGGTGCAGGAGTGAAAAGTGGTGTGCCTGGTCTGACGCTTTATCTCCATGTAGATAGGAGGGAGCTCTGTCTGTTCTGATCAGGAGGCAATTGAAAGGTCATGAGTTCAATTTCCTTGATAGTCTCTATGCCAGAAAACAGACTTGTATAATCACAGAGGCGTCTGCTGGAGAGGTTTTGATTTTGTAGTAATTTGTTGTGACTGACAAAGCTCAAGATGAGTGCTGTTACTAAAGAGACAAACATGTTTTGCTGGCTCAAATAGTGGCAAGATGTAACCTAGTTTTGAAGACTTCAGTTCCCAGAAGTCCTGTAGGCTGAGTTGATATAACAGTTTTACTCCTCACATCCATACCGTTCACCTATGGACTCAAAACAGGCAGGTTTAGGATTGAGCATATAATTTACATGCTCAGATATGTGGGGTAGTGATTTCCTCCTGTTGCCAATATATATATACAGGCATATGAAGAAGTAGATAATTTCGTGAGCGATGTGTTTTTCGTGTATCGTTTTTTTCTATTTCAGTCCTAGTAGCTTATTAAAGTAATGTCTTTACTGATTAAGATTGAGCCGTTGTCCCACATGATTGACTTTTGTTCCATCTAGTTTAAGGGACTTTTATATAGTTGAGTTGAAGATGAAAACTATGTTTATGTTTTTTACCAAAAAAATGTAAACAAGCACGATTAGTTATCTATAGATTACTGCTCAAGCATCTTGAATCACAGTGTTTAGTTGTTTGGTCTATAAAATGTCAGAAAATGGTGAAAAATTTAAATCAAAGCCTGACGTGCAACCTCAAATGTCTGATTTTGTCTCAAGCAGTCCACAACCCAAATAGTTTACCATCATAGGGGAAAACAAATGTAAAACAGGTGACTCCCGATAACATGAACTGCATCATACCAAGAATACAGAATAATAAATACACTTGACATTATAGTGACCAAGATCATCATTAATCCTCATCAAAATATGTGGTTTTAGCATAACACACAACTTCACCATTCTCTTCATCATCACATTATTTTATTGTCTAATATTCAATAATGTTCACTTCTTTATCTCCTTCCTCATAATTCCATGTCTTCTTATCACAGGCAGCCCAGATAATATGTTTCCAACACCAGCTTGTGTGTGTGTATGAACTTAAAATGATCATAATTTACAGGGACATTTTAATAGTGTGTCTTCTTTTAACTAACTGCAGTAAAAATCTATAAACTATCATAGAATAATGACTGGCACAGTGTCTTTATGTGCATGGAAATGGTTTCTGGAAGTTGTCAGAGTTACTTCATATTTCAAACACACATGAAACGCACATGAGCTGGAAACTGAATTGATCTACGTACAGCTACCACTACAGAAAGCTTTTTCTGTCTTTCCTGTTCCAACTAGTCACATCTCCTGATTTTGACTTTAAAGCATAGATGCAAAAAACTACAAGTGAAAAGGTTATACATAAACTTAGTTATATACGACATTGGCATGTTGACTCATGCACTCGTAACAGAAAAGTTGCCTTATGTCTCAGAAGCTTTCGTAGAACTCTGTTCATATTCTCATAGGATCTTTTTGTACAGTTAAAAATGACTGTTTTTATCTATTTCCTATTACTTCTCAGCATCTTATATTAAAAAAAATCCAAACCTTAGATACATTAAAGAACTGTTTTTCTCAGCAAAGGGAATGGTAGTTCTTGGTTGGCCAGGCACAGCAAATGAGCCTTTTCTCGAAATAACAGGTTGTATAAAACACCCAGCAAAACACATTTAATAGCCAGTAATTGGCTCTTATATGGCCACACAGACAGAGTTTGTGCTAATAACTGCCTGGGTGTCCATGACAAGGGATTAAAGCAGAATTTGCGCATTTTATATCTGTCTTTATGGGTTGGATTGGGATCTAGTGGTCTATTAGCACCTTTCATCATAGGCAGAATCATGCAAAACATGGAGGGATTGGTGTGTTTTGGTCCTGTGAGTGAAATTCTTTCAGTGATCTATAGATCCACCTGTTGTTAATAGAAAATAGTTTTACAGCTATGGTTGAGGATGTTTACAAGTTTATTTTCCTTCAAGCTGCAGACTTTAAAACATGACCGACATGGTTCAGTTTAAGTTACTGTAGGTGCGGTTGAGTCATGTTTTCCAGTCGGAGCAAACATGCCGCTCGCAAGTTTGGCAATGTACTCTTTTCCTTGCCCATTTAATTGATGGAAAACATGATGGTAGGTTTGTTATGCATCTTTTAAGCCATGAAATCTTCCAACATAAGTTTGTGTCTTTCACTGATAGGTAACAGGCTTGTTACTGCCATGCAGAAATAATCAACAAACATGTCTTTAATTGATGTGTCCCCGGGTCTGTGCTCTGCCACAGCTTTGGTTTGTTTTGGTGTCTTGCTTTAGCTGTAACTAGGTTTGGTCGCAGTGTTCTTCACTACAGAAGAAAAACTTATTTTTGTAGTTAGTCTTTTACATAAACTTTTCCTGCAACATCAAAATCCCATTTTGGCAGCAACAAAGGAAGAATTATACATCAGAAATGTTTCCAGGTGGCAGAAATATCCTTATTGATCTAGTTCAGCTTCAATGGATGGAGCAGAAGATGAACAGTTTTATAAACACCCTCTATGAAAAGTTAGCTAACGGACAAAGAAATGGCAAACAAGAATCTTGTGAAAAATGTAAATAAACACAGGAAGAGTCCACACAACACAAGACTAGACCATATTTGGAAACATTGGTACTTTAAACTAAGCCAAACTAACATCAACAGGTTTACAATGACAACGCTAACATGCTGATGCTTAGCACGTAATGTTTACCACCATGTTTACCATCTCCTTTTAGCGCGTTAGCATGCTTGCTAAATAGCACTAGTCCAGTACAGCTCAGGATTATAGGAATGCCATTTGCTTATGTAAATATTTGATGTAAAACCGAAATGTTTGTCTACATAAAACTACCAAATAATTTAAAACTAAACACAAAATTTCATGGTAATTCCAGTAGTAGTTGAGACATTTCAGTGTGGACCAAAGTGGTGGATTGAAAAAATGGCTGACCCCACCATTCCTATAGCTAGGCTGCTAACATGGCTAAAAACTATATTGAACACGGGTAACTTAAATTGCAAACTAAGCTAGCTAACACAGATAATTTACTATGACTTCATGTTTTTAGTTGGTAGCATAATGTTGGATTAGTCTTGAAAGCATAATCTGACTTGGCCCAAACCAACATTTCTTTCATTTCTAATTACAACAATTCTCTTTTAAGCCAAAGCTATCTTAAAACCAGTGTTTAACCAGAGGGCATAATGTCTAATATGCTGTTACAATTCTCAACTTATTGCGGATATTGGCACAAAATGCAAAAACAGCTGTTGGAGCAGAATCAGAATTTAAGGAGGATCAAAGTTTCACTTCTGGCTGCTCTGTCTCTTTTTCTCTCTGTTTTTTAACTTTCTGTTCAACTCTGGAAGATATCATTTGCTAAAGAGCATACTTTCTCCACCATATAGAAACATACAATTTATATTAGGTCTGTGGGTCACTGGCAGACATTGACATACCTGACCATTAGAAAAACAATGACAGGCTAATTTTACTCAACCACAAGCTTTAGATTACTTTACCTCCTTTGAGACTGTTTAAGAAAACACACTCATTTACAAAATGATATAAGGTTAAAAAAAAAAAATGTAAAAAAGCCTTCCTTGGATGAAGACCATATGTGGCTGAGTCTCACCATAGAAAAACGTTCAGAGAGTAAATCTGACACCACAAAGTGCCACTCCTAACAACTTTAAAGAGAACCTTTAAAGGTCCAAAACCACACCCTTATGAAAACAATCAGCATTTTGGCTGCTAAAGATGGGGTCTTTCTGATCTGGGTCTGTTAATGTTTCCTCAAATTCCCTCCTTAAAACCTGCAGGAAAGACTAACATCACAGACACTGAAGTATGTGCCAACATATGCATGTCTATATATATATGCAAAGACAGAAACGCATGCATAAAAACATATACACTGAGAGGTGCAATTATGAATGCTGATACATGCAGATACTCGTGCATAAGCTTTAATTCAGAGACACAGAAATACACAGAAAAATACATTATAAACACACAAATGAGTCAGGCAGTCAAGATTGTCCTCAACAAGATCACTCATTCATGCAAGTGCCCCAAAACAACATTTACGATGGAGTGGCAGAGGCCCTCTAGTGGCTATAATAATGACAGTTGGAAAGGCATTGGCATTATTATACAGCAAGAAACTCTAAAGGAGGTTGGGGTGGATGGATGGATGGGTCAACAAAACATTAGACTGTCACACAGCTTTTTAAAAACATGACTGCGATTGTCCCCTGACTTTAAAGGTTAGGTTCACAATTTTTCAAGACTGTCTTAAAACAACAGTCAGAAGCCCAAATGACTTTACTGACTTGAATCATTCCTCCTGGCACAGACAATGTATAGTGATAGAAGAACAAATCTACAGTCCTCATTTTCTGCCATCTAACAGTTTATCTCACGCTACTATGAGACTTCAGCAGTCTGAGTGAGTCAAATGAAGTGGAAATCTTCCAAAGTTACAGTCCTATTAGTCTAAATTTCCCTCTTTTTGTTTCCCTGGGCAGTGTTTCTTTGTTGAACTTTGTTAGAAGGATAGTATCAAAAAGAAGGAATTTGGCACTAACAAGATTTAAACTCTGAAATATATCCACTTGACCTGACTCATTTGGACAGCTGGGGCTTTATATTATCTACAGATAAACATTTAAACACATTTTTGAACAGAAGAACTGTGGATTTTGGCCTCCATCTCTTACATTGTAAATGCATTATGATGGGATCTTCTAATGTTTAGTAAGAACAGGGATAATGAGTATGTTTAAAAAAAAAAAAAAAAAAAAAAAGAAGTGTCAAACTTTACATGGGCACTTGAGTATTGATTAAACACAGAGTGGAAAGATTGCGAACCTACCCTTTAACGACATGGTTATTAATGTAGCCATGACGACAGAGTTCTCCTAACTGAACGGAAAATTCTCACGATATTTCACTAACTTTAACAAAGAACCTATTTTAACACAAACCACAACCTTTCTCTAAATTTAACCAGACCATAGTGTTTTCCAAATCATAAAATACTTATTTTGCATAAGGGATTTATAATAGTTTTGAAAGGCGCTGACAACTGATGTCATCCTGCCCATTACAGCCAATCGGTGCGTCAGATCAGAAAATGCTTGGATTATTTTGGAGTGCATGGACCAACAACCTATTTTGTAATGACATGTTTGCAAACACATAAGCCTGTATACACTCACTCACATATAGACATAAGGTATAGACATAAACAAACACAGAGTAAGCACAAGCTCATACGCACACATGCATAACACATTCAAGACACAGGCTTTCAGAGACATATAAAGGCTATATTCATCTAGATACACAAGCACACCCACAAACCACAAAATATGCAGACATATGCACACACCACACAAACATACACACACACATACAGACATGTATGTCAGATGTACACACAGTCCCAGGGCCTTTAAAATTGACTCTGAGAGGCCTTGTCTAATGCGTTTCTGTACGGTGGTTATTGGTCCTTTCTGAAGAAAAGGTTCTGGAGAAAGTCCAGCATTCCCAGTAGGAGTCCATCATAAGAGAAGCACACACACACTCACACAGACATACAGAGAAAAGATAGTCCTTTATTCCTTTACAAAAGGAAGCCCTAAAAGTCAGAAGACAGGCTCATTCAAGGAAGTCAAACACAAGTCATTAACATGTCAAGGCTAATTGGACCAGACCTCACTCTCACCCTCTCTGGTGTTCGCTTTGTCTGTCTCTGTGTTTCCAGTATCCCAAAGAATTTTTATGTTGCCCTGATGGCAGAAAAAAATTGTAGTCAATATGGAAATAAGAAAACTTAGTTAAAGTAGTGTCATCGCGGCTGTGTGGGTGTATAAAGTGGGAGGAAAAATAGGTAAAAATCCTATTGGTTCTTCTCATAGACAATGTTACATCACTCACAGTTTGAGCACTTCTACAGCTTGCATTGGTTAAATCATCAGCACAAAAAATGAACAACTGCTTTAGAAATTATCCGTTTTTTGATTTAAAAAAAGTCAAAGGTTTAAGACAGAGTACATAAAAAGTTCAGGATAGAAGTTAACTATGATTCTGAAGGTACATTTTGGCTAGAAAACAGCCTATCACTGAGCTTAAAATCTGAAAAGAAGCTTAAGATAATAGTGTTGAGAAAACTGATTTTAGTTTTAAACTTTTGAGTGAATTCAGCAACTATGACTGTTTACAATTTTGAAACATTTTGAATCCGTTAGCGTTCTCGATCTTGGCAACTGAGGCTCATGGGTATTATAGTATTCTCAGCCAGTTGCCAAAGTCATAGGCAAAACTTGATATCTCAGAAATTAAGTTAAAATAATTGAAACCAGTGGTCATAATATTAAACTTATAGAGTCATTACATTTTATGGGAGAGTCCTGTGTTTCTGCGTCCAGTAATATTACGGATATTGTTTCAAGAATAATTTGAAATGGGAATACAGAATGAGGAAAAACACTTGGGGATCTAGCAGCCCCTAACACTTCACAACTCTGTTTGGTGCATTGAAATTTAACCCAGTATGACATATTTCTTGGTTTATAAGTATAAGTCTGTATATTTCCTATGACATATGATTTGTTTTGATACTCATAGCTTTTGGTGCTTTAGTCATTCCTTATTTATAGAACAAAGTCGCTATAATTTTAAACAGGTTGTTTCTATAAAAATGTTTTGGCAACCAGAATCATGTACTATTAAAAAAAAACCCAGCTCTGCTGTACATTAGATGAACTTTGCTAAGAAAGAGTGGCTGCAACGTCCCATCATACCCAGCTGAAGCCCCCCTGCCTCAAAAATCCTCAAAGAATAACTAGTAAACATGCAGAAACTTCACATATACAGCTTTACTTTGAGCCAAATAAGGTCATGAGATGTAATAAAGTGGGACACTGGGGTGCGCAAATAACTCCAACGCAAATAAAAGCAGCAGGCCTCACTGATGTAGCTCTCAATAAACGGCTGCAGTGATTTTATGAATCCGCAGGAGAGGCTGTGTATAAGCTCCAGGTATTTCAAGAGTACAACAGCAGGCGCCGTATTAGTCTTTTTTCCTGTTTTACTAGCATACTCATTAAAAAAACAACAAATTCCAAACACACATACACACATACCTGCATGAAGGGGATGTTGGGGGGTAGGCAGGGGGGTTGATCTAGCTAATTGTGTTGCAGGAGCTGAGAGAAGTCCAAAGAAACATACAATGAAAAATTATGAGAACTGGCATCTCAGACCTGGGTGACTGTTAGTTTCCAACTGTGTTTAGTATGTTGACAACTTGGAACAAAAGAGTGAAACAAATGATGGAAAATGTGAGAAAAACAATTTTGTTACAGTATAACCAAACCGAGATCAAGCTTAAAAGTTTAAAAAACATCCAAAGTCTCTGCCAGCTCTTTCCTCACTCTGTAAAAATAAAATATATGATCTGCATTGATTCTGACACCACTCTGACACTTAATATACAAAATACTGTTGAGCTGCAAGTATGAGTTTCTTATAAACAGAATTTATAAAGCATAATCAGGTCCAACAAACAATTTGAATGCATTCCTGCTGAATAAAACAATTGTCAAGATGATTTTTCTTTCAAATAATTCAAATCTTTACGCTTTTGTTTGTGAGGTCACATTTTTTTCTGCTTCTTCCCTGAATTTTTAATAATTACACCCACATGTTAATGCATATGCCCAGACCAGTAAAAAAGTGGTACTCTGCACATCTTCCAGCAATGTGCAACTGAATCAGATGCTTCTTACATCAGACTTCAGAAAGAAATATACTGGAGCACATGCTTTGATTTGCAGGATTTAATAGTGCAAAAATAGTCTGGTCAAATTTTGACCAAAAACACTTACTCACTGATGAAACTATTCACCCATGGAGCTTCTAATGGTCCAAAACTGCATAGGGTAGTTTAAAATGTAAAAACACATGAGGAGTTACTGTGGTTACTGTAGTCATCACACTACTGTTTGCACGTTTTTCTATTTATTCAGCACTAATTTAGTTTTATTTCCTTCTAAACTTGGATTTTGACTTGAGTCTTGCATTGTGCCCATTTGTGTAATTTCCTCCGTCTCCATCTGATCAAATTAACCCTCAACAGCAAAAGTCATATTAAGTTTCATGGCTGAAATTACCCACGAAATGAGACGTGTTTTACTGCTTTGTTTGCATACGTGTCTCAGTTATGTGGTATTTATGGGTGCTGTAAACCAGTTGGGCAACGTGATGCAACTTCTATAGTTTAGATGCATGTTGAGGAAAACATACTCCCCAGTTCTCTTCTCTGAGTAGGAAAACACATCAGTATATCCAGATGTAAGCTTAGCACTCATGAATCCCTCAATCAGAGCTGCAACGATTGATCGACCCTTCATACCATAGAAAAATCTTAATAACTTAAGGAAAAAGCCCTGTCAATCAATTTGGGAATCAAAACTGGTTCTAATCTAGTGTTTTGGTGTTTTATTCCATTTTTTATAAATGGTAAATCATACATTAAAATCAACAAGCAAAGCAAAAGGTTTAAGAAAATAAGTAAGCATCTATGAAATTATAATCATAGTGATAATATGTGGTAGATACAGTAGTATGTTTTATTTATGTAGCTTAAATGCAGTTCGGAAGAAGGATGTAGACTTGGATATTAGTGATTCAGCTAATCCATTCATTGAAACCCCCCAGCATCATTCCAGGAAATAACCAATCCGCCCCAACAGGAGGTAGAAAACAGGTACTTCTATTGTACACACACACGGACATACATACACACACACACACACACACACACACACACACTCATCCATTAAGTAATTCAGCCTCCCACAGCAAGAGCCTCACTTTGATGTCAGCCACATCAGACAGGGTCCACGCTTAGAAATCAAACAAACCCCACCGCCGCCGCCGTCACTTCATTTGGACATTCCTGCAGCTGAGTTACAGCTGGCTGAACCTCACACCGAACAACAACATGACTGAACAGTGTCGAGACACCGATGCTTTAACCTCACTTAAAACGATCAAATAAACAAAAGAGGACCAGCAAAATCACACTTCATACATGTCATCCATAGCAGCCACCAGTTTCAATAACAAAGTCAATGACAGCGTTTAGAACATATATTTATATTACCTCCAGTATAATTTAGTAGTTTAGGAATGATGTGTATGTAGCCACAGCTGCAGAACAAGGTTGTGTGTGAATGGTGATGACCAGGCATTAACCCATGTCAGCAGTTATGTATGAATGTATTAACTGGATACATGTCTTCGTGCCAAACAAGTGGTTTGTGTGTGAAAGTATTACTCCCAGTGGAACACAACAAACTCTGACACAAACAGCTTCATCAGTTTTCTTCAGATGTAGCCAAATAGCTGAAAAAAGATTGTAACATCAATAAATCACTGTCAGATGGACTGTGATCTATGTTTATATTACTGTAAATAAATGAGATCATACTTAGAGAGATCCCTGGCAGACTCTATGTGACATCAGTGGCGTGTAAAATTAAAACCTCATTTCCCATAAAACCTATCCTCATATTAATCCCCCCCCCCTCCCTCCCTGGTGTCTTTGGCTTTACTGAAGAGGATAAACAAGTGATGGGTGACTTGCATTGGTCTTTTAATCCAGCAGTACCAATACCTCAAAAGTTTCAGCTGTTTACTCTGGAAGAAAAGTGCATGCTTGCTGTTTTGTGCGCTGAAGCAATCCAGAAGGTCTTAATTATTTTTTTTACCCCTAAACAAATTTGTTTTGAATCTGGAATTCAAACTAAAGTTATACATAAACTGATTTTCTGAACATTTGGAGGCAGAAAAACTCACAGGCTCACCTGTTATAAAAACTGGTGTGGCTAACGTGCTAGCGAACAGTTGCCAAATGACACATCCGGCAAACACAAAGCAACAGATGTTCTACTTTATTTACCTAGTAATTTTTGGATAGGTAGAGTACAGTAGCTTTGCTTCCATCCACATTTTGTACAAATAAATATGAATTTCTTATAAATATTTGAAGTTGGGACATCAAACTGTTCAGAAGAAGCAGATGTTAAAGTCTCTTCATCGTGCCACACAGATCTGAGGTTAAATTTAATCCTATTTTTCGTCTCTTCAGTGAAGCGGAAACATATTTGGACATTTACTACGTCAAATGCTTGCGTCATGATTTAATTGCTAAATTTGTCTCCATTGCACTTTGTGACATTTTGCTTTTATCGATGTGCCAAATTTCCACCTCAGCCAAGGTTGGGTTAGTACCCCCAGGAGCCCCTGGGCACTGAAACTCCCACACACTGGTCGATACAAACTAACCACAGTATACTGTGGCCTGCTAACCAATCATCACTTTCCCGGCGATCAAATTGACAAATAAAACAGTCAAATATGAGAGTTATTTTCCTGGAAACAACTTTTATTCTATTCCGATTGGATAATTCTGATGTCGGGGGGAAACCCTGTAACTCAGTATTTTGTTTTGGCCATACTAATGGCGTACTCACACTAGGTCACAAACTTTCCCGCTGGCCTGCGCTCATATTGTATGTTAAGATCTGGGCCTGAGCAGAAAAAGAAGAAAGCGCTCTCTCATCAATTTCCTTAATATGTGGCTTATCTCGAATCGTTTTGGGCATGGTGACACATAACCCTCACACATGCCTTATAGAGCCTTATCAATTATGCAACGCAGTGATTTAATGGGACAGTCACATCATTGACATCACGGTTAGCGATTACACACACTGCCTGAGTCCAACTGAACCGTGCCTAGGCCCACCTCTTCAAGTAGGTTCGGACACGGTACAGAGTGATGACACTAGGCAAACAAACCAGACTTTAGGGGTCAAAAGTGCTCAGGCACGGTATGGATCACCTAGTGTGAGTATGCCCCAAGTTACCAATGGCAACAATAACCATCAACATCAAAAGAATGAGTCAAGCCTTGTGTCGTATTTTGGTGGAGCCTGACAAATCATGGAAGGCCCCTTTTTGCTTAAGGGCCCCAGATTGCTTGTATGGTAGATTGGGTCATGACCCCAACCAAGCATGAAAACCTTTTGCGATATTTTGAATGACTTTTTATGCATGAATTGGAATAAAAACAGATACACGAAAAAGTACCTATTGGGGTTTTGTGAGAGGTTTTACTGCTGCCTACTGCTGGAAACTGTTATAAAACCAAAACAATTAGATAAAAAGGGCTGGAAAGTTGGGTTATGTTCTATTGGTTCATCACTGTGCAGGTAACCCCTGTAACATCAACTTAGTCAAGTCATGAGATAGTCTGAGAAAGAACACCGCAAATCTCTGGTGGTCAGATTAGCCTTTCTTACACTATGTCCAGGGCCTTAATACAACAGACAAAATACTTAGCTTGCCCAGTCATCCTCTGTTAAACACATTTGTCTTCTCTCACTCTGGTTCCCAGTCCAGGCCTACAAGTAAAACAAACAATGACCACTAAACAAATCAAAGCTCATTCCTTCACCGCAGCTGGACTGCTGGAGCTGTTTCCTCCACGATTTGTCTGTTGTGGGTTGTAGTTTGTGTATGCGATTGTTTTACTTTGGCGATCAACCGTGGTTGATTGCAAACCTGATTCCAACACAGACAGGGCTTTGAGACAAGTTTAATCAGCAAACACAATTGCTGATAAATTGGCTGTGACATTTGCTGCCAGCTGTCAAGTGAATCTGATGTGAGCTTCTAAAAACAAACCCTTTAACTCCTCATTTCTATTTAATGTTTTAATAATGAAATTGTAAACTCTGTTCTGGGCTGGGCAATAATTCAATAATATGTTCAGTATTTCCAACTTGGCAACTTTCTCACTAATTGAAAAAATCCCTCTGTTCCACAGAATGTGCCAATGTGAATTAAGAGAATAAGTTAGAGCTTAATGTGTAGTTATGTGTAATGCAAAAGATGTCAAATCATCACCCAACTAGGCTTGTCACAATAATTACGTAATCAACTTATTGTACAGTAATGTAATTATCAGTATCATCATGTCTATTTTTTCTACTTATCGTATGATACATGGGCATGACCTTGATCATTTTTTTGACATTGATATTGCCACACTACACATTAACAGCTAAGAGACTATTTATGTCACATTGGCTAAACAAGTAGTTGCCTCCATTCCTAACTGTGCACGTCCTGAGTGGAGACTGCAGAAGCGAGCAGCACCACTTATATGGAATTAAAGGTAAATTTGTAAATATTTTACGGAAGCATAGCAGTATTTCTAACAGTATATCGTCAAACAAAAGTAGTTATTGTGACAGGACTAAACCCAACTCCCCTCGGCTCTATGGTGCTTTTAAGTGTTTTTATGCGTTGTTTCCACCACTGTTTTTAGTGTAATATCTCATAAGCCCACTGTACACTACCAGTCCATCAACCAAAAGTATAGACATAAGAAAAAAAAAACAGATAGAGTGAACAAAGTGGAGCACAACTTAAAAAGCCTATTTCTGTCAGGAGGTGGTGGAGA